>NC_043707.1:41855469-41856807 GCF_006229205.1 Suricata suricatta
GGTTAGGTTTACTCCTAGGTATTTTATGGGTTTTGGTGCAATTGTGAATGGGATCAGTTTCTTAATTTCTCTTTCTGCTGCTTCATTATTGGTGTATAGGAATGCAACCAATTTCTGCACATTGATTTTGTACCCTGCAACTTTACTGAATTCATTGATCAGTTCTAGAAGGCTTCTGGTGGAGCTGATCGGGTTTTCCATGTAGAGTATCATGTCATCTGCCAAAAGTGAAAATTTGATTTCTTCTTTGCTAATTCTGATGCCTTTTATTTCCTTTTGTTTTCTGATTGCTGATGCTAGGACTTCCAGCATTATGTTAAACAACAGTGGTAAGAATGGACACCCCTGTCGTGTTCCTGATCTCAGGGGGAAAGCTCTCAGTTTTTCCCCATTGAGGATGATATTAGCTCTGGGATTTTCATAAACTGCTTTTATAATGTTTAGGTAAGTTCCTTCTATTCTGACTCTCTCGAGGGTTTTTATTAAGAAAGGGTGCTGTATTTTGTCAAATGCTTTTTCTGCATCTATCAACAAGATCATATGGTTTTTATCTTTTCTTTGTTAATGTGATGGATCACATTGATGGGTTTGTGAATATTGAACCAGCCCTGTAACCCAGGAATGAATCCTACTTGATCATGGTAGATAATCTTTTTTATATGCTGTTGAATTCAATTTGCCAGCATCTTATTGAGTATTTTTGTACTTGTATTCATTAAGGATATTGGTCTGTAGTTCTCTCTCTCTCTCTCTCTCTCTCTCTCTTTTTTTTTTTTTTTTTCTGGGTCTCTGTCTGGTTTGGGTATCAAGGTGATGCTGGCTTCATAGAGTGAGTTTGGAAGTTTTCCTTCTATTTCTATTTTTTGGAATAGTTTGGGAAGAATGGGTATTAGCTCTGCTTTAAATGTCTGGTAGAATTCCTCTGGGAATCGATCTGGCCTTGGGCTCTTATTCATTGCGAGATTTTTTAATAATGGATTCGATTTCTTTACTGGTTATCAGTCTATTCATGCTTTCTATCTCTTCCTGTTTGAATTTTGGTAGTGCATGTGCATTTAGGAATTTGTCTGTTTCTTCTAGGCTGTCAAGTTTGTTGGCATATAATTTTTCATAGTAATCTCTAATGATTGGTTGTATTTCTAGGGGATTGGTTGTAATAATCCATTTTCATTCATGATTTTGTCTATCTGGGTGCTCTCTTTTCTTTCTAAGGAGCCTGGCTAGAGGTTTATCAATTTTGTTTATTTTTTCAAAGAACCAACTCTTGGTTTCATTAATCTGCTAGACTGTTTTTTTGGATTCTATATTGTTTATTTCTGCCCTGATCTTTATTATTTC
>NC_043707.1:41856907-41858242 GCF_006229205.1 Suricata suricatta
ACCAGTAAAGAAATCGAATCCATTATAAAAAAATCTCGCAATGAATAAGAGCCCAAGGCCAGATCGATTCCCAGAGGAATTCTACCAGACATTTAAAGCAGAGCTAATACCCATTCTTCTCAAACTATCCCAAAAAATAGAAATAGAAGGAAAACTTCCAAACTCATTCTACAAAGCCAGCATCACCTTGATACCCAAACCAGACAAAGACCCAGCAAAAAAAAAAAAAAAAAAAAAAAAAAAAAAAAAAAAAAAAAAAAAAAAGAGAGAGAGAGAGAGAGAGAGAGAGAGAGAGAGAGAACTACAGACCAATATCCTTAATGAATACAGGTGCAAAAATACTCAATAAGATACTGGCAAATTGAATTCAACAGCATATAAAAAAGATTATCCACCATGACCAAGTGGAATTCATTCCTGGGTTACAGGGCTGGTTCAATATTCACAAACCCATCAATGTGATCCATCGCATTAACAAAGAAAAGATAAAAACCATATGATCCTGTTGATAGATGCAGAAAAAGCATTTGACAAAATACAGCACCCTTTCTTAATAAAAACCCTTGAGAGAGTCAGAATAGAAGGAACTTACCTAAACATTATAAAAGCAGTTTATGAAAATCCCACAGCTAATATCATCCTCAATGGGGAAAAACTGAGAGGTTTCCCCCTGAGATCAGGAACACGACAGGGGTGTCCACTCTCATCACTGTTGTTTAACATAGTGGTGGAAGTCCTAGCATCAGCAATCAGACAACAAAAGGAAATAAAAGGCATCAGAATTAGCAAAGAAGTCAAATTTTCACTTTTGGCAGATGACATGATACTCTACATGGAAAACCCGATCAGCTCCACCAGAAGCCTTCTAGAACTGATCAATGAATTCAGTAAAGTTGCAGGGTACAAAATCAATGTGCAGAAATCGGTTGCATTCCTATATACCAATAATGAAGCAGCAGAAGGAGAAATTAAGAAACTGATCCCATTCACAATTGCACCAAAGCCCATAAAATACCTAGGAGTAAACCTAACCAAGGATGTAAAAGACCTGTATGATGAAAACTATAGAAAACTTATTAAAGAGATTGAAGAAGACACCAAGAAATGGAAAAACATTCCCTGTCCATGGATCGAAAGAATAAACATTGTGAAAATGTCATTACTACCCAAAGCAATCTACACATTCAATGCAATCCCCATCAAAATTGCACCAGCATTCTTTTCAAAGCTAGAACAAGCTATCCTCAAATTCATATGGAACCACAAAAGACCCCGAATAGCCAAAGTAATATTGAAGAAGAAAACCAAAATGGGAGGCATCATAATCCCAGACTT
>NC_043707.1:41858342-41994091 GCF_006229205.1 Suricata suricatta
AAAATAGTGTGGAGGTGCCTCAAAAAACTATGAATAGAACTCCTCTATGACCCAGAAATAGCACTGCTAGGGATTTACCCAAGGGATATAGAAGTGCTGATGCATAGGGGCACATGTACCCCAATAAGCAGCACTATCAACAATAGCCAAATCATGGAAAGAGCCTAAATGTCCATCACCTGATGAAAGGATCAAGAAGATGTGGTGTATATATACACGATGGAGTATTACATGGCAATGAGAAAGAATGAAATCTGGCCATTTGTAGGAAAGTGGATGGACCTCAAGGGTGTCATGCTAAGCGAAATAAGTCAGGCAGAGAAGGACAGATACCATATATTTGCACTCATAGGTCTATTAGGAGAACAGGAGAAACCTAATGGAGGACCATGGGGAGGGGAAGAGGGAAAGAGAGTTGGGGAGAGAGAGGGACGCAAAACCTGAGAGACTATTGAATACTGAAAACAAACCGAGGGTTGAAAGGGGAGGGGAGGGGGAAAAGAGGTGGTGGTAATGGAGGAGGGTACTTGGGGAGAGCACTGGGTGTTGTATGGAAACCAATTTGACAATAAACTATAAAAAAAAATAATACTTCTGAAAAAAAAAAGCTTTTGCAAAGGAAGCCATCAACAGAATGAAAAGACAACATATTGAATGGGTAAAGATATTTGTAAATGGTATATCCATTAAGGGGATAATATCAAAAAAATATGAAGGACTTACACAACTCAAAACCAAACAGACAAGCAGGCTTCTTTAACAATGGGTGAAAAGAAAAAAAAATGGGCAAAAAGGACCTAAATAGACATTCTTCCAAAGAAAACATACAGATGACCAATGGACATATGAAAAGGTGCTCAATGTCACTAATCATCCAAAAAATGCAAATCAAATCCACAATGAGATATTATCTAACACCAGTCAGAAAGACTGTATCAGGAAACAATAGATGCTGGCGAGGATGTGGAGAAATGGGAACCCTCTTACACTGTTGGTGGGTAATGCAAACTGATGCAGCTGCTCTGGAAAACAGTGTGGAGGTTCCTCAAAAACTTAAAAATAGAACTACCCTTTGACCCTGAAATAGTACTGCTAGGAATTTACCCAAGGGATACAGGAGTGCTGAGGCATAGGAGCACATGTACCCCAATGCTTATAGCAGCACTTTCAACAATAGCCAAATCATGGAACCAGCCTAAATATCCATCAACTGACGAATGGATCAAGAAGATGTGGTTTATATATACAATGGAATACTACTTGACAATGAGAAAGAACGAAATCCTGCCATTTGCAGCAACAAGGATGGGACTGGAAGGTATTGTGCTAAGGAAATAAGTCAGTCAGAGACAGATACCATATGTTTTCACTCATGTGTAACAGGAGAAACTTAACAGAAGACCATAGGGGAAGGGAAGGGGGGAAATTGTTACAAACAGAGAGGGAGGGAGGCAAACCATAAGAGACTCTCAAATACAGAGAACAAACTGAGGGTTGATGGGGGTTGGGGGAGAGGAGAAAGCAGGTGATGGTCATTGAGGAGAGCACTAGTTGGGATGAGCACTGGGTGTTGTATGGAAGCCAATTTAACAATATATTAACAAAAAATGGTTAGTATCAAGAAGATAATAACAAGTGTTGGTAAGGGCATGGAGAAAAGGAAGCCCTTGTGCACTCTTGGTGGGAATATAAGTTGATCACTCACTGTGGAAAGCAGTATGGTGGTTCTTTAAAGAATTGAATATAGAAATACCATAGGATCCAGTAATTCCACTACTGGGTATTTAGCCACAAACAAATGAAAACACAAATTCAAAAAGCTATATGCAACCCTATGTTTATTACAGCATTATTTACAATAACCAAAATATGGAAATAACCTAAGTGTCCATCAGTAGATAAATGGATAAAGAAGATAGTGGGACACATACACACACAAATATTATGCATCCATAAAAAAGAATGAGATTTTGCCATTTGTGCCAACCTGGCTGGATCTAGATGATATTATATGCTAGTGGTATAAGTTGGATAGAACAACACAGATACCATATGATTTCACTTACATGTGGAATCTAACAAAACAAGTGAACAAACAAGAAAATGGACTCTTAAATACAGGTGGTTGCCAGAGGGGAGGTGGATGGGGGGATGGGCAAAATAGATAAAGAGGATTAAGAGGTACAAATGTCAAATTAAAAAGTAAATGCGTCATGAAGATGAGGGATACAGGAAATATAGTTAGTGATGTAGTCATGTTGTATGGTGACTACACTTATTGTGGGGAGCACGGAGTAATGTATAGAATTGTTGAATCAGTTTGTTGTACACCTGAAACCAATGTAACATTGTATGTCAACTATATTTTAATAACCAATTAAAAAGTAACGAAAAAAGAGGGAAAAACTTAAAAGCAGCCAAGTTGGGGAACAACATACTGGGAAACCAAGAAACATACTAGACTTGACTTCTCATAGGAAATAATGAAGGCCAGAAGAAAATGGAATGACATATTTCGTAGGTGGAAAGAAAAACCCATCAATACAGAATTCAATATGCTGTGACAATATCTCTAAAATATGAGATGGAATAGAGCATTTTCAGGTAAATTAAAGCTAAGAGACTTTGTTGCCAGCAGACCTACATTACAAGAAATGCCAAAGAGTAGTTATTAGGCTGAAGGGAAATGATACCAGATGACAATTCAGATCCACAGGAATGAAAGCAGAGCATAAATCTGTAGGTAAATATGGAACACTACCTTATTTTTCCTCTTAATTTCTTTAAAGGATAAGTGGCTGTATAAAACAAAACTAGCAAGAATATATTATAGGGCATATGATACAGGTAGAAGTATAATATATGACAATAATAGCATAAAGGATGGAGGAATCGATGAGAGTATAGTGTTGCAAGAGTCTCATGTTCCATGTAAAGTGGCACAATATTAATTCTCACTAGATTATGATGAATTAAGAATACCTATGGTAATGCCTAGAGCAACTACTGTGAAAAAAATCTCCAGAGATACGGCTTAGAAGCCAATAGAGGAAATACAATGGAATACCAAAAAAGTCCAATTAATCAAAATAAAAACTAAAAGACAGGGAGGTAGAAATACAGGGGAGGAAATCCAGATGGGACAAGTAGAATAGAAATAGCAAGATGGAAGACTTGTAGCCAATAATCTCAATAATTACATTAAACAAATATGGACTAAACATTTTTCTTAAAAGATTTTCAGATGTGATAAAAAAATAAGACTCAAGTATATGATATCTAGAGGAGACACAGCTTAAATACAAAGAACACACATATAGGTTCATCATCAAAGACGGAAAAAGATACACAATTAGACAGTAGATAAAAACAACTTGGTGTGGCTATATTAGTATCAGTAGACTTAAAGTCAAAGAATATTTCCAGATATAAAGAGGAATACTTCACAATGATAAAAGGGTCCATTCATCAAGAAGACATAACAATCCTAAATATAAATACATCTAATAATAGAAGCAAAACGTGACCAAACTAAAGGGAAAAATAGACAAATATCCAATTAGAGTGGGAGATTTTAATAACTTGCTCTAAGTAATTTATAGAATCAGTAAGTAAAAAAGTTAGTAAGGATAAAAATTTTTGAACTACACAATCAGCAACTTGATTTAATTGACATTTATAGAACATTCTATCCTGTAACACCAGAATAAACATTTGAATGCTCAGGGAACATCCCCCAAGTTGGACCATATGTTGGGCCATAAAATAACTCACAATACTTTCAAAAGATTAGTATTTTATGGAAATATTATTTGACTACAATAAGATTAAATTAGAAACCAATAACAATAAAGTATCCAGAAAAATTCCCACATATTCAGAAATATAACAGCTCATGTATAAATAGCCTATGTTGCAAAGAAGGTATCATAAGGGAAATTGGAAAATGAAACAAAATGTCAGTGTACTTGTAAAGAAATAGTTGAAGAGAAATTTAAGGTTTTTTTTTTTTTTAAGGAAAGAAGAAATGTTTGGAGTGCCTGGTGGCTCTGTCTGTTGAGCATCTGTCCAACTTTGGCTCAGGTCATGATCTCTCAGTTCGTGAATTTGAGCCCCACATTGGGCTTGCTGCTGTCAGTGTGGAGCCTAGTTGGGATCCTTGGTCCCCCACCACATGCTCTCTCAAAAATAAGTAAACATTTAGAAAAAGAAAAAGAAATGTTTAAAATCAGTGATCTACATTTCACTTTAAGAAGCTAGAAAAAGAAGGGGCTTCTGGGTGGCTCAGTGACTTAAGTGTCCGACTTCGGCTCAGGTCGTGATCTCACAGTTCATGGGTTGGAGCCCTGCATCAGGCTCTGTGCTGGCAGCTCAGAGCCTGGAGCCTGCTTCTGATTCTGTGTGTCCCTCTCTCTCTGCCTCTCCCCTGCTCATGATCTGTCTCTCTCTGTCTCTCAAAAATAAATGTTATAAAATTTTTTAAAAAAGAAGCTAGAAAAAGAACAAATTAAAAACAAAGTAGAAGGCAGGAAATAATAAAGAGCTGCAACTGGCTAAGTAAAAGACAAACAATAGAGAAATTAATAAAACCAAAGTTAATTCTTTGAAAAGATTAATAAAACTCATAAGCACCCCCCCAAAAGGCTGATCAAGGAAAAATATTCAAAATCAGGAATTAAAGAAAAGAACATTATTATACATGCTACAGATATGAAAAAGACAAAATGAAGAATTATGAACAATTTTATGCCAATAAGTATGACAGTTTCAATTAAAATAGACAAATTCACTCAAAAAAACAGAATTTAAAATTGACTCAAGAATATAAAAGCTGAATAAAGATGAAGAAAATTCACAAGCCTTCTCACAAAGAAAATGGCATGTTCAGATGGTTTTATTAGTGAATTTTATCAAGCATCTAAGGACAAAAAAATACTATTTCTGTATAAACTCTTTCTGAAAACAAAGGATGAGAAAAAACCTCCCAAATCATTTTTATGAAGTCAACATTACAAAAACTAGAAAAAAAAGATTGTAATACCAAAACAAACAAACAAACCACCACAAACCAAAAACCAAAAAACTGTCTACAAGGAAAGAAAACAGAAGACCACTACCTTTCAGGAACATAGTCTTAAAAAGTCCTCAACAAAACATTGACATATTGAATCCAGCAACGTGTAAAAGGGATAATTAAAAAATAAAAATAATTTTAAAAGGATAATATATTAAGATCAAGTAGAGTTAATCCCCCAAAATAAACGGATGGTTTGAAATTTGAAAATCAATCAGTATCATATACCACATTCACAGAATGTAGAAGAAAAGACAAATGATCAACTCAATAAATTTAGGAAAAAATCTGAAAACATTCAACACTTATTCATGATTAAAATGCTCACCAGAGAAGGAAAAGTCTCCTCAATCTGATAAAAAACATCTATGAAAAATTCTATAGCGAACATCATACGTAATAGTAAAATTCTGAATGCTTATCTCATAAGATCAGAAAAAGTGTTCTGGGTTTTCCATTGGATATTCTTTCCCACTTCATGTAAGAGTACATGACCATACATTTTTGGGTTCATTCCTGGGCTTTCTATTTTGTTCTGTTGATCTATGTGTCTGTTTTTGTGCCAGTACCATACTGTCTTGATCATTACAGCTTTGTACTACAACTTGAAGTCTGGAATGATGAGGCCCCCAACTTTGCTTTTCTTTCTCAAGATTAGTTTGGCTATTCAGGGTCTTTTGTGGTTCCATACAAATTTTAGGATTGTTTGTTCTAGCTCTGTGAAGAATGGTGGTGTTATTTTGATAGGGATTGCATTATCAACATTAGCCAAATTATGGAAAAAGCCCAATCGATTGATGAGTAGATAAGGATGATGTGGTAGATATATACAATGGAATATTATTCAGCCATAAAAAAGAATGAAAATTTTTCATTTACATGACTTGGATGGAGCTAAAGAGTATAATGCTTAGTGAAATAAGTCAGTCTGAGAAAGACAAATACCATATGATTTCATTCATATGTGGAATTTAAGAAGCAGAATAGATGAGCATATGAGGGAAAAAGAGGGGCAAACCAGGAAATAGACTCTTAACTACAGAGAACAAACTGAGGGTTGCTGGAGGGGAAGTGGGTAGGGGATGGGCTAAATAGGTGATAGGGATTAAGGAGGGCATTTGTTGTGATGAACACTGGGTATTATACCATCAGTGATGAATCACTGCATTCTACCTCTGAAACTAATACTACACTGTATGTTAACTAACTGGAATTTAATAAAAAAATCGAACAAAAAAAGTTAAACGTGAATCTATTCTATAACTCAGCAGTTTAACTCTAGGTGTTGAGCCCAGAGAAATAAAGATATGTTGGCAAAAAGCCTTGTGTAAGAACGTTTATAGCAGCTTTATTCATGAAAGCCAAAAATCCTAAACAACTCAACAGGAGAATGAATAAACAAATTGTGGTATACCTCTGCAATGGAATTCTATTCAGCAATAAAAAGGAACAAACTATGGATACACACAACATAAATAAATTTCAAAAGAATTACCCTAAAGAAGCCAGGCACAAAAGACTATGATTGTACTATTCCATTTATATGAAAAACTAGAAAACACGAAATTACAGTGATGGGAATGAGATCCTTGATTGCCAGGGGACAGGGAATGTAGTGGGTGGGGATAGGCTGTAAAGAGGCTGAAGGAACCTTTTTGGGTGACAGAAATGTTCTATATCTTGATTGTAGCAATGATTACACAGCTGTATAACCTTGTGGAAATTTAATAAAGTATATACTTTCAATGGGTGAGCTTTAGTGTATATAAATTGCACTTCACTAAAGGTGATTAAAAACCATTTTTTTAGTAGGCTTCATGCCTAGCATGGAGCCCAGCATGGGACTTGAACTCACAACTGTCAGATCAAACCTGAGCTGAATTCAAGAGTTAGGGGCTTAACTGACAAAGCCACCCAGGTCCCCCTAAAAACACCATCTTATGAGGATAGGCATTATTATCCCTATTTTATGGATGGAAAGAGTGAGATCAGAGAAGTGACATTAACTTGCCCAAGTTCATACACCAAGTAAGTGGCAAAGGCAAAGTTTGAACTTTCACCTATCTTTGAGGCCAAAGGCCATGTTCTTTCTGTTACACAGAGAACTTAAAAACAATTCTATGTATGTTTATTTATACAAGTAGGCCTCCCCTGTTCCTTCAACTAGCATGAAAGCTCAAATGCTCTGTAACAGGGTCAGACAGTCTGTAGACCTGAACTTGCCCAAAAGTGCTGTGTGCAGCGACCTTGAATGAATTATGCGTGGTTGAGGTATTGGTCCCCTTTGCCCTATAGGCACTGGGAGTCCCTGGGCCAGTGGCTAGCGGCCCATGTGTCACCCCAGGGTGCCATACAAATATTATCATTTTCTATTTCATGAAAAAGATTAGGAAGCACTGGCTTAGACAGGAAGTGCTGCTGGAACTTGAAAGTGAGAGAGGATAACTCTGGCCTGAGATGCTCTGGGTCAAGGAGCCAAGAGGAAGAATTTACTAATCAGAGAGGAAGGGAAGGGAGTGTGTGGAAGGGGAAGAGACGAATGGTTTGGAGTGAGATTGGGCTTGACACACGTTTGGGGACAGTGAGCAGAGCCCCCAGGCTGGTGCTGGGGGTTTGGAGATACATTGGAGAGGGAGAGGAATGCTTTTCTGGTGAGGGCCCGGCCCTGGGGCTAAGGAGTGGGATTGTGCTCTGCAGTACAAAGCTCCCGCTCAGATTTCACACACGATTTAATGTGTGTGTTTAGGAGGCTGGGGATAGGGAAGGACAAGTGTGTATGTTTAAGAATAACATTCTTTCCCGGACTTCGAGGCCGCCTGTCCTGCGGGAGGCTGGGAAGGGCCAGCCCCTCAACCTGGAGCCACTGGTGAAGTCTGGCTTTCCTTTTCACACAGCATTTGTTCCCAGCCCCTGGCTGTCTCCCCCGGGAGGACATCCGTGGGGACGGTTCCTGTTTCCCTGCCTTTGCAGGCCCTTGCCTTCCTGAACGTGATATGATTGTTTCTCTGGGCACAGTGCAAAGATGCCAGTGGAGAACGGAAATATCTCATGCCTCAGCAATTTTTTAAGGCAAAAAAGAAAAGGCTATTGAACTTGGGAACTCTGGGCCTGAAGTCCTCTCTTCCTGGTGTGGGAGGGGGGACATTGTACAGGGTCTATCGGTCAGTCGTATGGGCCAGAGAGCCGACATGGGAACGATTTGACTCCCATCCATCAATTGCACCGCACCATACAACTAAATTCCTTCTTGCTCTCAAATGGCTATATTCATGCTGTTCCCCTGGGGAACACTGAGGCGTGGAAATAGAGGGCTTCATCTTCTGCCTCCTCCCCCTCTTCTCCCTCCACATCCTCGGCCTCTTTTAATATTCTTTCATTCACTCATTTATTCACTTGGTCAACAAATATTTCTTGAGGATCTGTTATATGCCAGATACTGTGCTACATAATGAAAATATAGCAGAGCTTAAGAGAAACACCCATCCTTGATCTATGCACTTACAGTCTTCTGGAAAAGATCAACCACTGAGTGCAGTACAGAAAATACAGAATAAAAGAAATACAATATGAGGAGTATATCTCAAAGCTCTTTGAAGCCTGGGCTTGTGTCTAATTTGTCCTTGGCCCTCTTATAGCACATACTACAACGCATGTATGTAATAGGTGCACTGTGATTATTTGCTGAATTAACAATGACAAAGTAAACGAGAAGTCACATAATATAACATAAAAAGAACATAGGGTCTGGAGTTCTATAGGCCTGAATTTGATATACAGCTCTACCACCTCTTGGCTGGTGTGACCTTGGATAAGTCATATCACCTCTCTAGATCTCAATTTCCTCAGTTGAAAAATAAAGATAATACCTATTTCAGGAAAAATTGGTAACAATTAATGGTTAATGAGTGTGTACAGCATAAGTATATATTGTCCCTAGCACACAGTGAACAAGAAAGAGCTTACATCATTTTTTGGTGTCATCAATAAGGAATAATAATGAGTGAATGATTAGTAGAGAATAAAGTTACAGAAGTATGAAGGAAGGTGTGGCTATGAGGGATAGGATGGGAGGGCACCGAGCTGTGCCTGGATGGTTGCCCACAGGTGCATAAATGCAGAAGGGAGCACAAGCAATAACAGCAAGGCACTGGACACAATCATGGTGTACCTCTGGAACTTAGCAGAGAGAGCCCAAACGTGGTGGAGGGGATGGACTAGCACAGAGAGCTCCTTCAGGATTTGACTATGGCCCAGTGGAGTCTTAAAGGTGAGGTGTGTGCCAAGCCGTGTTCTGGAGTCATCAATCAGGGGCAGTCTCTATGGTGCCAAGCAGGGAGTCAGTGAAGACAGTTAGGAGATTATACAACAATCCAAGTGACATGGAGCCTGGATCCAGGGGACAGCAGAATAAAAAGGAAAGTGTGGATGTGACACACTTTGAGGCAGAAGAATCATCAGGATGAGCTTAGAGAAGCCTGTCTGGGATGGTAGAGTCAGGAGATAAACAAACAAACACCAACCCCCCCCCCCGCACTGCTCCTCTAGTGAGCTCCACTTCCCTATCTTGATACTTCTTCAGGATTGTTAGGTTTACTCATACTGTTGTGCAACCAATCTCCAGAACTTTCTCATCTTGCAAAAATGGAAACTATGCACAGTAAACAACAACTTATTTCTCTCTTATTTCCTTGCCTAGCCCTGGGAAAACACCATTCTACTTTATGTTTCTAGGAGATAACCCCTCTTTCCTGCCTTTTTTACAACATGGATATGAGTGTTCATCTTGAAGGGGCCTCTATAATGAGACCTGAAGAATTTGCCTTACTCTCTGGGCCAGTCTTTGGTATATTTATGCAAGAAAACATGTACACCCTATCAGGGCTTATTTGGGCTAAGCCCTTGGTTCTCCAACAAGAGGCTGGGATCCCTGGAATCATTGGCAACAGGCCAGTGATCCCACCCCACTGTGATCTCAGACTTCCCTATGAGCAGCTGGGACCGTGATCCTGAGCTCCCGTCTCACCTTCGTATGCTGTGTGTTCGGGTTGTTGATGGGTCACTTGAGCTCTGACTCATGACCCTGGTTCCCACTTGGAGTAGATTTTGAAGTTTATGTAGGTGATTCCCCAAACTTCTGGTTTCAACTTCAGCCTTGAGTGTCAAACTCATGCAGATGCATCAAACTCAACAGGTCCCACCCTGAGCTCAGTATTTTTCTTTCCAAACTTTCTTTTCTTTCATCTCTATAAATAATGTTGCCCATATTCCTACACTCCTATTCCTTACTCTTAGAATCTTCATTTAATTTCCTCCTCTCCTTCACCCTCACATTCCAGCTACTGTTAAGACCATATGAATCTAATTCAGGCCTTGCCTTTCTTCTCCTCTCCATTGGCCCCTGGTTTTCCAGTCTTCTTTCCTTCTCATCAGAGGATCATGGGGTCATCAACAGTTTCGTATAATTTCTTAACTCAGGGGTCTCTGCCCATTCCAACTCCTCTTGTGAGCCACTGCCACGTCAGTGTTTGACAAACCCGTCTCTAGTCATATTATTCTTTTAATATGTCACATTTGTGATGTATTATATCAGATACAGACTAGGCATATCAGTCATGGGGCAGATGTGTCAGTCTGTTTCCTAAATGTCCTCCAAAATTTGTCTCTAATCTTTTCTAGGTATAGTAATTAAGTACTGCTGCACAACAAATGATTCCCCCAAACTTCGTGGCTCAAAACAGCACACATTTGTTATCTAACAGTTTCTGTGGGTCTAGAGGATGGGTATGTTTTAAGCTGGGTCTTCCAGCTTAGGGCCTCTCTGAAATCAAGGCATCACCTGGGTCCACAATCCTCTCAAGGTTCAACTGGACCAATAATGCCTTCAAGCTCACCCAGTGATTATTGGTAGGATTTAGTTTCTTGTGGGCTGTTGAGCTGAGCGCCTCAGTACCTCATAACATGGCAGCTGGATTTATCAAAATGAATGAGAAGGAGAGAGAGAGGTGGGGGGAGAGATGGAGGGAGAGAGGGGGAGAGAGAGAGAGAGAGAGAGAGAGAGAGAGAGAGAGAGAGAGAGACTGACTGAACAAGACAGAGGTCAGTTCCAGTCTTTTATAGCTTTATTACATGGGGGTGTGGGGTGGGGATTCCACAAGGAGGGCATGAATATTAGGAGGTGATCACTAGGAGCTATTTCAGAAGCTGCCTCCTATACTAGGCTTCTTGACTTGCTACTCCACTCTTTATGCCCTAGATTCTGGCCACTTTGTGTGCTGGCTGTGACTTGAATACCGCCCATTCTTTTCCACCTCTGTGCCTTTACTTAGGCTATTCCTTCCACCTAAATGACCTCTCCACCCCCATAACTAACTGTTCATCCTTGTAAGCGCATTTCAAATGCCACTCTCCCTACAGAGCCTCTTCTAACCAGATCTAGAATAGATCTTCCACTTTGGAGCCCTGGGGAGCCCCTTGGGGGCATGCCTCTGTCTTTTGGCTGTTAATCACATTCTGCTCTGTGGCAGACTAGTTTGTATAAGTCTCTTCCACAACCCTCAGTAGACTGAGTTCCTGGAGGGTAGAATTATATGTTAGTCAATTTTTAAATCTCTTTTGGCCTTAGAATAGTTCCTGAAACACAGCAAGCAACCAAACATTTGCTGAATTGCAAACAATTGTGAGGTCCAAGAGCCCAGGTCTGTGCAGATGGAATGCTCTTATGGGCAGTGGTAGGGGAGAGAAACCCCATGCTTCTCAAATAGCCAACTTACAGAAAAACAGCTGCCTTGCTGTGACTCCAGGGATTAGTCAGGCACTGGGACAGTCTGCAGGGACTGTGGGCTGCCAGGGACCAGAAGCCACTGATATCTGATCTCTCTGCAGGAACTTGGGAAGACGGGTCAGGGTGCTTATTTGGATTATTCCATTTAAAGAAACTCTCTTCATCACCCCAGTAGAGCCAATGAGCTAGAAATTGAAGGGGGAAAGGAATTGGTATTTATTTAACCTATGAATCTGCTAGCATTTAGTACTTGGGAAAAGTCCTCCATAATGTGGCTATTATCTGCCCATTTTGAAGATGAAAACAAAATCAAAACAAAATTCAGAGGGCAAAAGTAATGAGGTGGAACTTAAAACAGTGATTTGGATGTGAGCATGACTGCAGAGAATGGACTCTATTATCATCACTCAAGTCTGCCTATTTTTATTGAGTACCTAATATGTGGAAATCTCTATGATAAGAGTATTGAAGGTTTGTAAGGTGCAAGGCATGGACCCTACCTTTCCAGATAATCTAGAGTTGAGTTTGGGCTGGGTGATTGGTTGGTGCAGGGTAACTGAATTTAATGTGACTGTCCTGTACAGGCAGATGGACACCACGACCCCCCATTTGTCTGTAAGTGGGAATATAGTGAAAAGCTGGTTAATTACAACGGAAAAGACTGGGCCACATTTCTTGGGGGAGACAGATTACAGAGAGGTAGGGTTCTGAGTATGAGAGAAATCTTACATCTCTTCCCAGCCTCAGTCATGCCTCCCTGTTGATTCCTGGGCCCAGTACACTACTGACGCTTGTAGGTGTGACAAGGATTAGAATACAGCTGTACGTGGTGATCAGGAACTCAGCCTTAATTAAACCGAAATAAGGAAATATTGAATTTGCAGCCAAAAGGATAAGTCAGAGTAAATTTTTATCTAACATGTCAGATTCACCAAAGCTAACCTCTGAAGTGATTAAATGAGAAGCGAGGGCTCCCTGAACAGTAGAATACTGTTCATATGTGAAACGCTGAAACAAGAGTCCAGTAATATTCCAGTCTTTATGTTTGCGCTGCTGTGCAGTTATTTTTGTAACTCGAAATAAGGCCTTTCCATATATCTTGATTAAATTTCACCTTGTTATCCTGGGGAGATGGGATCCCGGATCCTGACTGTCCATCGTTGTGTTTTCCATTCTTACCTTCATTTGTGCTTTCAATTGATAAACATCTTCCTGCGTTTTCATCCGGTTTGTTGTTAAAAACGTTGAACAGAACGGGACTGCGGCGGGTGGACAGAGGCAAGCAGGATGGGTCTGTAACATCTGGACACGGTCATCTCCACAGGACCTGGTGGGGCTTGGTGAGGACCCCTCGGTGAGCAGAGTGACACGGATTTGTTACACTTGGCCCTTTCCACCCAGAGCAGCCAGAGCAAACAAAAACAACCATGTTCAAATGTTGTATAAAGACCCTGACTCTGCGACAATTAGAAACTCGTATCTCTTGGGTTTTCTAATTGCTTTCACATTGATTATCTCATGTGAGCTTTCCAAGAAGCTTATGAAAGAGGATATGCAGGTGTTGGGTCGCTGTGCTGATTTTTGGAGTATACTAATGAAATCAAGGCTGTCAGAGTTAAGGAACTTCTTGGGGCTCATGGGGCAACAAACAGGAGGACTGGGTCTCAGATCTTCTTCTGACCTTGAGATCTGGGAGGTTTTTTCTTGCCTGACAATAGCCATTTTCAGTGAAGTGAAAACAGTCTGGTTCCTCCTCTTACTGTGATGTCATTGACCTAGACCATTGTGAACATTCAGAAGTACAACAGAATGATGTGATATGTGTATATAAAGCAAAAGGATCACCACACATAATTATACATACTTTTTGGTGATGAGAACTTTTAATATCTTCTCTCTCAGCAACTGTCAAACATGCAATACAGTATTATCTACAGTCACCATGACGCACATTCCATCCACAGAAACTACTTATCTAGAATTTATACCTTTTGCCCACCTTCACTCATTTGCCCCATGTCCCACCCCTTACCAATTGGTTTTATTTCTGTGAGTTGGGTTTTTTCATTTGTTTTGTTTTGTTTTTAAATTTCCCATGTAAGCGTGATCATAGCATATTTGTCTTTCTTTGGCTGACTTATTTCACTTAGTGTAATGTCCTCAGGGTTCACCCACCACTGTCCCAAAGAGCAGGATTTCCTTTAAGTTAAGACTGAATAATAGCCCATTGTATAGATAGACACACCATATTTTCTTTATCCATTCATCAGTTGATGAACACTTAGGTTGTTTCCCTGTTGTCATTATTGCAAATAATGCTGCCATGAACCTGGGGGTCCATATCACTTCATGACAATGATTTTGTTTCCTTCAGATATACATCCAGAGGGGAATTGCTGGATCATGTGGAAGTTCTATTTTTTAGTTTTTGAGGGACCAGATTTTTCTCTTGCTATCTCTCCCTGCACTTGTGAGGACTGGCTAGTTGCGCATCTCCCCACTAGACTCTATGTTCCATGAGCTATTATTCATAGCTACCTCCTTTGTTCCTATTTGGTAATGAGCACAATGTATGTGCATTACCTATAATGTAATTGTTAATAACAATCCTTACTTTATTTAGTAAAAGTGGGGCTTAAAACTGCTAACTGAATAAATACAGCAGTATGACTATATACATTGTTCTCTTAATAAAGAACTCAAGATTCTCTAAGTGCGCTCTGTTTATCCTCACACACACCTTGACAATAGGTATGGGCTAGTGGTGTTATCGTCATATTACCCACAAGAATAGAGAGATTCTTTATCTCACCCAAGACTGCAGCCATTTGCAGGCACAGCTGTTAACAGATTTTATGTTTCTCTATATTCAATCCATTGCTGAGGCTGCTAAATCCGACTAAAGCTATCAGGCACCAGAGCCTTATGCTGCTTTTCAAGGGTCTGCAGTGCTCCCAAGTTAATTCATGGAAATGGCTACAGGATTGTGCAAAAACAGCTGGCGACCTCCCAGCAGAATTAGCTGTAACCAGTTGCTCACTCACTGAGAGAAAGCCGGAAACTCATGTAAAAGTCAGCAACATCCCCCCTAGTACACCAGCAAGTAAATCTCTTTCCGAGGAGACCCAGATGCCTGGTTGGTTTAGGAAGATTTGGGGACAGGAAGACATCTGCAGTCTACAGACTGGGAGAGATTTTAGAGCCAGACCTGGACCTCTGATTTGTGATGATGTTACTGATGGGGCAAATCTTGGGAGAATGGTGAGAACGCTTTGTCAGTGAAGTTAAAACCGAAATGTGGACGGGAAACCTCTAGCTGCACTCAGTCAGGGGCTGCTGTGCTGACGTTAGCATCTTTCTTTCCAGAGCTTGACATAAGCAACAAACGACTGCTCTCCACTCCCACTGTTTGGGGAGGGAAGGAGGATGCCCTGCCCAGGGGCACTCAGACCACAGCCTATTTTTTGATAGTATCCTTTTCTATTAAGCAGTCTGGGAAAGAATCACGAAGTTCCAAAAACACGACAAGTACTATAGAAGTAACACTTTTTCCTTAACCATTTGAGAATAGATTGCCAATCTGATTCTCTATGAGCCCAGAACTTTGGTATTTCCCACAAATAAAGACATTCTTCTCTATCCCAACAGTACAATCAACCAAATCAGAAAATTAGCTCAAACCAGTATTGCCATCAACCTCCTTCAAAGTGTTTTTTTTTTTTAGTTTTTTAATATTTATTTTTGAGAGACAGAGAGACAGAGAGACAGAGTGACAGAGCATGAGCAGGGTAGGTCAGAGAGAGGAGACACAGAATCTGAAGCAGGCTCCAGGCTCTGAGCTGTCAGCACAGAGCCTGATGCGGAGTTGGAACTCACGAACTGCGAGATCATGCCCTGAGCTGAAGTCGGATGCTTAGCGGACTGAGCCATTCAGGTGCCCCCAAAGTGTAAATGTTGCAATAGTACTTCCTTCAGCAAAAGGATCCAGTTCAGAAACACGTGTTGCATGAATCCATCTCTTTGGTCCACTTCAGTGTGGAATAGTTCTTTAATCTTCAACTGTTACGGCCTTGCTGCTTTTGAAGATTATAGACCAGTTACTTTGTAGAATGTCTCTTCATTTAGGCACATCTCCTATTTCCTTGGCTTAGAGGCAGGTTATGAAGTTTTTTGGAAGGAATAGCACAAAGATGAAGCTGTGTTATTCTCAGTGCGTCATATCAGGTGGTGCAAATTTCAGTTTTTCCCATTCCTGATTGATAGTAACTTTGCTTTATTAAGATGATGTCCCTCAGGCTTCTCCAAGTCTCAAGTTACCTCTTTTCTCTTTGTAATTAATAAATATTTTGTGTGGAAAAATTTGAAATGATGTAACTATCCTACTCTTCAGCAAGCTTGTAATTTATCCATCTGTTATTTTCTATCTGTAAGGATTCATTGTTTCTTTCCTATTTTATTCCATGAATTATGGGTTTTTACTATCATTATTTATTTTGATACTCAAATTATTCTCAATTTGCCCAGTGGAAGTCTCTTCAATCTGGCATTTGTGTCTCCCTGTCATTCTTTGAGTACTTTCTTGCCTTTGGCAACAAAAGAATTTATAGGCTCATCTTACGATTTCTCTGCCCGAGCCTTGAACTCAGACATTTCTCTAAGAAGCCCCAGTTCCTTTAAGAAGAGAATGGTATTTAGAAGCCAGGAAATGGATGGGGCACCTGGGTGGCTTAGTCAGTTGGTTAAGTGACTAACTTCGGCTCAGGGCATGATCTCACGGTTAGTGAGTTTGAGCTCTGCTTCGGGCTCTGTGCTGACAGCTCAGAGCCTGGAGCCTGCTTCAGAGTCTGTCTTCCTCTCTCTCTGCCCCTCCCCCACTCATATTCTTGTGTATGTGTGTGTCTCTCTCTCAAAAATAAATACTGAAAATATTTTAGAAGCCAGCAGTTGGGCAGTAGGTATGCTTATTGGTAACAAGCAAGACTTCTGAGACTTCTCATCGGACAGAGCTAGGGAATACCCATATGTACACATACACATGCTTACCTTGACATTTATTTCCATATCTACCATATCTACTGCAAACTGCTAGCTCCACATTCAACATCACAGAGTTCATTCTGATTTTCTGCGTTACCATAATGGTAATTCCATTTTCTGATGGTGAAGAACCTGACTCCCACTATCGATAGCATATTTAATTACTTGATTAATACCCCTGTGTGAAACATTTTCCATCTTCATGGCCATCCCCTCGCCTGCGAGGGTGCCCTCCTCCTTCTACCTCCCTCTCTCCACATCAGGTTGAGAAGAGGACCCCGAGGCGCTGGCAGGAAGGATACTGATGAAACTACTTTGCTAAAACAAGTGCTATCTTTTGTGGAAGAGGAAGGATGGATGGCTCAGGTGGCAGAACACAGAGTCTAGAGGGTGGAGAGTCAGGGAGAATTTATTCGCAAGCCTTGAAACCTAATCAAGGAAACCTAACAGTTGCCTGACTGAATGTCAGAGCTGTGAAGGACCAGGGACTGTTTCTTACCTTCTACCTGCCAGTTTGTGAACCAGAGTATCTATAGCCAGCATCCTAAAGCTGTCACACCATTGTATTTGGGGCATGTTGAGGGCAGATATGTTGTCTCTTTAGTTTCAATGGAGAGGAATTGCATCTCAAGAGCTGTGCTTAATAGATTACACCCAGGATTCGCATCAGCACTGATTTAGATGATGAGATTTTGGGCTTTGAGTTGATGAGATGATGAGATTGAAATTTAGATGATAAGATTTTGTGATGATGCACTAGGATGAGGATCATGGGATGGTGGGCTTGCTGTTAGAGGTGCCATAACAAAGTGACACAGAGTGGGGGGCTTAAACAACAGAGATTAGTTTTTATGCTGCTTGAGGCCACACATCTAAGATCATGGTTCAGCAGTATTGGCTTCTTTTGAGGGCTTCTCTCCTTGGCTTATGGATGGTTGTCTTCTCTCTACAAATTTCCTCTTCTTATAAGGACATATATCATATCAGATTAGGCCCCACCCTAATGACCTCTTTATAAAGACCCTGTCTCCAAATACAGTCACATTTTTAGGTACTGAGGGATTAGAACTTTAACATGTAAATGGGGGGGGGTTCAGCCTATGGAAGATGGGGGTGAATGTACTTTGCATGTGGAAAGGACATAAATCATTGGGGACCAGAGGGCCAACTGTGGTAGACAGAATTCTTGGATGGTTCCCAAGATTCCTGGCATCTGGTATACATACCCTGTACGATCCCCTTCCATTGAGTGTAAGTGGGGTCTGTGATGAGGTAGTCATTCCTGTGATTACATTTTATAAGATCTTATCTTAGCAGACTGGAGAGAGAGAGTGAGTGAGAGAGAGAGAGAGAGAGCAAGAGAGAGCGAGCGAGCATGCACATGCTTTTCCTGTTGATCTTGAAGAAGTGGCCAGCTTGTGAGAGTGCCACATGGCAGGGAATTTGAGGGACCTCCAGGTGCTTAGAGCAGCCCTCACTGACAGCCAGCAAGAAAGCAGAAACCTTAGTTCTCCAACCACAAGGAATTCAATTTTACCAACAACCACATAAGCTTTGAAGAGAACGTAGAGCTCCAGAACAAAATGTAGCCTGGTGGACACTTTGATTGTAGCCTTGTGAGACCCTGAACAGGGAACCCGCCTAAGCTATGCCTGGCCCACAGGAACTGGGTGATAATAAAATTATGGTGTTGCAAGCTATGTTTGGGGTAATTTGTTACACAGCATCCAAAGTTTCTAGCCCTATCCTACTCTAGGCTGCCATTCTCTGCCCTTGTAGCCCTTCCACCTCGTCACAATATCTAACCAACTTTGGACTTCTTCCAACCAAAAACCAAGCACACATGCAAATAGTTTTTACAATACATATTGCACCCCATTAAACTCATTTTTGTTTCTTCAGCATCTTCAGGGTTGGGTTTCATGCAAGGAGCCAGTGGCTGGTGCTAATTTGTTACCCTGTCTCCATGACTCCCAGATTTACATTTGAAGGTCTCTCTAGATTCTATATGTTGAGTGAATTGGCCAGAACAGCTCTGGAAATACCAGCTAGGAGTAGAAGTTGCTGTAGAAGTCAAAGCGAGAGATGATAATGACTTGATTAAGTGACAGTAAGGAATCTGGGGACAGTAGATGGATTTGAGGGAAGGCCATTGAAGTCACTCTCAACCTCAGTTCCTGGAGATAAGCAGTGTTAATATGAATGATGTTAATGTTGTGGTGTGTTTTCTGTCTTCCTTTTCTATATATGTATATATATAAAACCATATTTTTACAGTGTTGGGATGACATTGTGTCTATAATATTGAGCCTGATGTGGGGCTGGAACTCACAAGCTGTGAGATCATGACCTAAGCCGAAGTTGGATGCTTAACTGACTGAGCCACCCGGGGGGGCCCCTGGAATGTTATTTTTAAAAAATGATTGTCTTTTTTCATGGCCCCTCGAACCACAGTAAGACATATTAATGAAAAATTCCAAGAATAATTTAGGAGAAAACAAATGGAGTGAATGACGCCAAGAGCTAGGGGGCATACACACCTTGTAGACACCACTGATGGAGAGGAGGAGTGGATGCCATTTACATTGACATTTACAGCTGGGAGGAGTGGCCTGGGGAGCAGGACCAGGTCCAATGGTCAGCCCCTGACGACAGCATGCAGCACCTGCCCCTGCACTGGCCAGAGCTCACTGTTCCCTGCTATCGGGTGCGCTTATAGCCTAGGCATCTCCTACTAGGCAACAAATTTGTCGTGTTGTAACTACTAACTAAGTGCTTAAAGTGATCTGGAGTGGATAAGGGTACATTTTCAAATGGCCTTTAGAAAGGAAGCAAGAACAAGTTGGGTATTAGAAGAGCAGCTGGCTGTGATTTTTTTTTTTTTTTCTAATCAGTCCATTAAACAACAGATCAGCCGCTCCCTGAGAGCCCACATGCTCCACTCAGGCCTTGCAAACTTGCCTGCAACCCGCTTTTCAGACCTTGGGGTCTGCTTCCCAGGAGTCCTCCCATAGATTATCCATATACACACCCCTCCCGCCCTCCCTCTGTCCGGCTCCCACAGGTGCAGGGCCAGTAGGGGAGGGGTCAAGTTAGTGGGGTCCTATCTGTGGTCCTCCTGTAGCTATTCTCTCCTCCCACTTTGCATTCCCCAAACTGTATCTCCAATCTTCACCTCCCCCTGTGAGGGACAAAGCAGGGTCTCTTTCCCACACACACTTGGAAAGTTGTCAAATAATTTAAGCCAGGGTGTTTTCTGATAACAAAGGTGCGGTGGACGATAAGGAAAGTGTTGGCCGATAGGCTTAACAGCCCAGAAATATTTGCATTTTCACTGGGGGCCTTCTGTTCCTCGGCCTAGTCTTAGACCTTGCTCGTCTCTGAGGAAGTGTCCCCACCCATCTGCAGCACTCTTTTTGGATAAATGCCCACGGGTTACTAGATGGGTGGTCAGAGCCCTGGGGGCCCAACTAGCTGGATACCTGCCTTCCCCAGTCGCTCATAGCTGTGGGAAGGATGGCGAGGGACAAGGTGGGGAAATGCTAATTTCACTCCAAATTGGGAGACACAGTGTTAGAAGATTATTTCCATTTTTAGCTGCATAGTTATATGAGAAACAAATTTCTATAAAGGCTGATTTGAAATGAGCCACCTAAACAAGATGGACTATCAAATTGCACTTTTTAGTGCACTGTTGAATATGTATCTCGAAACTGGCCAACAACCACATACAGTTTAGTATCATAAAATAAAAGTTGAACTTGTCCTTTCTGTGTTTTGTTGGTATAAGTTCTAAATATCCTTTTATGGAAAGAACTTACTTTTATTCTGAGATTCTTTTCTGTCTTTTAAAACAGTCTTATTTCTGGGCGCCTCGGTGACTCAGTTGGTTAAGTGTTTGACTTTGGCTCAGGTCATGATCTTGCGGTTTGTGAGTTCAAGCCCCACGTCAGACTCTGTGCTGACAGCCCAGAGTCTGGAGCCGGTCTTTCGATTTTCTGTCTCCCTTTCTCTCTGCCCCTCCCCTGCTTGCTCTGTCACTCTCTCTCTAAAAAATAAATGAAATATAAAAATTAAAAAAAACAGTCTTCCTTCCTGTGTTTGATATTTTTCCGCTGTTTGTTGTTGTTTCCAATCTTTTTTCTTATGTTCCTTATGTTATGGTTTCTATGTTTAGACTTACTTATTATCTATGTATGGCATTACAATTTCATGTTTTTATAATAACACATCTTCTAAACATTTTTGGTATTAAAACATCCTTGGTATTAAAATATGATACATGACATGGGGCACTTGGGTGACTCAGTCCATTAAGCGTCCGACTTCTGCTCAGGTCACAATCTCGTGGTCCATGGGTTCGAGTCCTGCATTGGGCTCTGTGCTGACAGCTCAGAGCCTGGAGCCTGCTTCAGATTCTGTGTCTCCCTCTCTCTCTGCCCTCCCCACCCCCGCTCATGCTCTGTCTCTCTCTGTCTCTCAAAAATAAGTAAATGTTAAAAAAAAGTTAAAAAATAAATAAAACATGATAAATGACAATGACAGGAGGCAGAGACTTGGTTTTGTTCACTGCTGTGCTCTCAACCCCTACGACAGTGCCGGGGGCATAGGAGACAACAATGAGTATTGATTGAGTACATGCATATGTGAACGACAGGTCTTAGAAATTATGTTCTTATCTGTCATACGAGTTGACAGTTCTGTATCAATTCCTAAATGTTACAGTTACTAATTCATGAAATCCATGGGTTTGGAACACAGAACTGGGAGTCAGATCAACTCTCATTTAACTTGATCTTGGGCAAGTGATTCAATCTCCTCAGGCCTCAGTTTCCACACCTGTGAAAAGGAATTAATACTGGTAGTTCCTTCCTTGGGTCCTCTGAGGATTGCAGGAGGTGGCTTGCAGGCACTGGGTGCAGTGGACAGCTTCGGGCTGGGTTATTAGACTCCATCTGGGAATTGGACTGGGTGCTTATCCTCCCTGGCAGTGAGGTGCGACTTGGCCGTTCGTGGTTACACCTGGCCAGCCCTTTGGAAGCAGCTTATCCCCATCCCTAGTCATTCCACTCTTTTTTTTTTTTTTTTTTTGAGAGACAGCATGAGCAGGGAGGGTCAGAAAGAGAGGAAGAAACAGAATCTGAAGCAGGCTCCAGGCTCTGAGCTGTCAGCCCAAAGCCGGACGCAGGACTTGAACCCATGAACCTGAGCCGAAGCCGGACACTTAACCGACTGAGCCACCCAGGCGCCTTGTAATTCTGCTCTTAACATCTGAAGAACATAGAGGTATCTTGATGACAGAACTACCTGACTCCTGGTTTGATTTTCCTCAGGTGTAGGGAGGGAGAATAAATAAAATGAGCACACTCTTCAGTGAACTCTGATGTATTTTTATTCAAAGCTTTAAATTTACTTTTTCAATAGGACAAATATTTTTATGAGTAGAAAAACCAAGCACTTAGTATTAGCAATTGGTTACATGCCTTAATTATCGTTTTCTTTCCCCCCTCCACTCAAAAATAATTCCAGAACGGATTAGTGCTATCTTACAGTTATGGAAACAGAGTTCAGCTTGATGCAACAGCTCAATCATGGTCTCTTGTTAGTAGGTGTAAGAGCTAAAGTTGGAGCTTAGGTCTGATTCCCAAAGCCATGCTTGATCCAGAGTGTTCTGCTAGCATGAAAGGGAAATTGCACTTGTTTGTTTGGGTGGAAAATTTGGAGACAGGACTCCATTTATCACCTCTCTAGATAAGATGAAGGTAAATTATTTATTCAGCCTCTGAACTAAGTCCTTTTCCATGCTGAGTGCCAGAGATCAGAGTTTGCCACATATTAGCTGTGTGGCTTTGAATAAATTCCATACCCTCTCTGAACTTCAGCATTCCCTCTTGTAAAGTGGAAACAGCAACTCCTGCCTCTCTCTCTAGGTTGATGCGTTCCGAAGGACCTTGTAACATGCTAGATGCACACGAGGTAGCATTGTTAGTGGGTGCCCACGATTTCCTAGGCAGCTTCCTCTCATTTATGGATCTGTCTCATTGATGAAAGTTCTTTGCAAAGCTCTTCCTTATATATTTTTAGTTGCCTTGGTTTCTACTTTACCCCAATTGTCTACTTCCTTTAACTGTCCCTTTCCTTCCCCCCACCTTGGGCTATCTTTCCATTAAGTTCCACTGAATAGTTTGGGAACAGAACTTTTTCAAGTGCCTGATATTTTGATCCATTTCATACTCTCCTTTTGCACCTCCTCTACCTCCCACTGTAGGCTTTTAGTCAGTTGTGCTTAGCCTCCAGACTTCTGATACATGCTGCATTTAAAATTTCTGCCTTCCAGTATTTTCCTTTTTAAACACTCCCTGTTTTGTTATAATCCTTCCCCCCCGCCCCCCACCAAGGAAAAAAGCTGATTGCACGACACGAATGGAGGGAACAGTGCCTCATGACCTTGGAAAGTTGTGTGCGGAACAGTGGTGTCAGTAGTGTTAGAAATGTCTCAGCACCGAGTGAGCTTTAGTTCTGCCTCTAAATGGGCTTCAGTGTTCCGAATGTGCGTTTGCAGTCTAAAACCTGGAAGCGCGCTCTCCTCAAAATGATCATCCTTAGTCTAAGTATCACAGAAGTTCTTGAACAGCCCCTCTGTGTTCATCGGGGAGCTACTATGTGCCAGGTTCCAGGTTGGGTGCTGGGGGGATGTGGTACGGAGCCCTTGGCCAGAAGGGCTGCCAAGGACAACAGACTTGCAGACAACATGAACATAAAATGAACTCCTCCTTTTTCTCCTCAAACCAAAACCTCAACCTCAGAACAGCACTTCAAGGGGTTCACATGTAACCTTCTGGGAACAATCTTGTGTTAGGAACCACCTCTGGGGTGAGCCTAACATCTTGGAGCCCCGATCACAGCTTTAAGTTCACTCCAGAGAGACTCTTTGCATGCATGAGGCTTACAGATGCTTATTTCAGTTGTGGTCAGTGTGGGGACTGTACACACCTCTGCCCCCCACTCCTGCATCTTGTCCCCAGGGCACCCCAAGGAATCAAGCCAGGTGGGGAAAGCAGTTGCTCTATCAATCCCTGGAGGGGGAAGGGAGAAAGACTTTTCCCCTTCGATTCCTCCTCAGCTCTGGCCAGATGCTGCCCTTACAGTATTATCTCCAGCAGTCAGTACCTGAGTTGATCCTGGAATTAACTGGAAGCTTCTCCCTACAGAGGCTATGCGGTATGAGTGACACATCTTCTGTTTCCTAAGAAGGTCAAGGCCACTGTCTTAGTTTGCTACGGGAGCCATACCAAACTATCCCAGACTGGGTGGCTTAAACAAGAAAAATTCATTCTCTCACAGTTTTGGAGGCTGAAAGTATTGGCAGAATTCGTTCCTTCTGAGGGTGTGAGGAAGAATCTGTTCCATGCCTCTCTCCTAGCTTCTGGTGGTTTTCTGGCAATATCTGGTGTTCCTTGGCCTGTAGACATATCAGCCCATTCTCTGCCTTCATCTTCACATGGTGTTCTCGTTGTGTCTGTCTCCGTGTCCAAATCTACCCTCTTTATATGGACACAGTCATATTGGACGAGGGCCCATCCTGCTGACCTCATCTTAACTTGATCATCTACAAAGATTCTATTTCCAAATAAGGTCACATTCCCAGGTACTGAGGGTTAGGACTTCAACATCTTTTGGGGGAGACACTAACAGCTATCTCCCTTGGATGGCTCAACTTTCCCTCAAGATTCCTTGGTATTTCCACCTTCTTGCTCCTCTTTGGTTCCAGAGAAGTCTCTCTTTTCCTTTCCCAGGCTAACTCCTTCCCTGGGTCCCCGAGTTCTGTCCCTTCCCACTTCCTCCAGAGCCTCCTCTGTCAGTAGCCTGTCCTGGGCTCCTCCTCAGGATCTCCCAGACTTAGAAACTTGTTTAGGCTTCATATCTGCTTCCCATGGTCCTGCCATTCCTGTGTTCTGTTGTCTTGGTTTTGTTTTGTTTTGTTTTTGTTTTGTTTTGTTTTTTGTTTTGTTTCACAAACTGCTGTGTCTATTTCTCCATCATTCACCTCCCTTCAACTCCCAAAACAAAGCTTGCCCTGTCAGAAGAGCACTTGAGATTTGGTAGAGCATGGTGTCCAACCGAGGGTTCAGGCTTTGGAGTCAGACGACCTGGGTTCTAACCCTAGTTCACTTGATCAGTCTAACCCTCAGTCTTGTTTGTCTGTCCCTGTGGATAATGACTGTGTCTACCACATGGGGTGTTTTGGGGATAAATGAGGTGGCGCGTTACCTTAGCACAGCTCGTAGTATGCAGGGAGGTCTCAGCTATGTGTAAGCATTTCAATTTTTGGTGATTTCAGCTTTTCCTGTTGCCATGAAGACGGTAATTATGTCTATGTGTTCAGCTGCAAGTCAATTACTTTCCACCTTTAACCTCCTCCTAGACAATTTATTTAGAAATGGGACTAACATTTCCCATATATTCCCAAACTAAGCCCTCTCCTTGCCTTCTGTGCCCCTCCCCCCCAACACACACACTCCTAAGCTTCTGTCTGATTTTTCTATTTTTGTTAATGGTACGTACCATTGCACTTTTATCAGCTCTGGACATAGACCTTGGAGTCACTATTCCCTTTCTTGTACCAACTGTATCTAACCAATAGCTAAGTTCTACAAATTTTATTAATGAAATATTTGAAAACACATGCAGCCCTGTCTATCCTGCCCTGTTTCTATTACCCAAGCCTAGTTCATGCTATTACGCCCCCCTAGACTATTCCAGTAGCCTTCTTTTAAAAAAGATGTTTTGAAATGTTTATTTTTGAGAGAGACAAAGTGCGAAGGGGGAAGGGGAAGAGAGAGAGGGAGACACAGAATCTAAAACAGGCTCCAGGCTCCAAGCTGTCAGCACAGAGCCTGAAGTGGGGCTTGAACTCATGTACTTCAAGAACATGACTGGAGATGAAGTTGGATGCTTAACTGACTGAGCCACGCAGGTATCTTCAGACTAGTCCAGTCGCCTTCTAACTGACCTCCTGGTCTCCAGCCACTTGCTGTCATGATCACTTACACATACTGCCACCAGATTACTCTTCTTAAAATGCAGCTTGATCATGGCTGTAGAAAAACATTGAATGGCTCCCTATTGCTTATCAAATAAAGCCTAATCTCTGGCATTCAAATGCCTTTATAGTAGTTTTTCTTCCTTCTAATCTTCTCGTGGCCCACAAGCTTTGACTACACATTTCAAACATGTACAGTGCTTTTCCACATGTGGGTCTTGGTATCCCACCTCTATTTTTAATTTTTAAAATTTGTTTTAATGTTTATTTACTTTTGAGAGAGAGAGAGAGAGAGAGAGAGAGAGAGAGAAAGAGAGAGAAAATGTGAGTTGGGGAGGGGAAGAGGGAGACACAGAATCTGAAGCAGGCTCCAAGCTGTCACCACAAAGCCTGATGCAGGGCTCAAACTCACAAACCGTGAGATCATAACCTGAGCCAAAGTGAGATATATAACTGACTGAGCCACCCAGGTGCCCCTCTGCCCTCTATTTCTCAATGTTCTTCTTAAATATACTTTCCTTTTGGTAAGCTTCCTTGCTCACTCTACTAGGGGGAGTTCTCTCCCTTTGCTGGTCTTCAATATCTTATTTGGTATTTACCCCTCTCAGGGCCCTGAACACAATCTGTCCTATATTCCCTGGTAGGTAAGAGGACAAAGACATTCTTCTGTCCCATTTTCATATCTCTTGCAACTTTAAAACAGTGCCTGCCTGATACATGCCAATACACATAATTGTGGAGACTTTTGACCTGATTTGAAGAGTACTCAACCTTCCACATCAGTTTCTTTTTCAAAAGGGTTTCAACAGACAAGTGTGAATGGATGCTGCAGTCAAGTGTGAAATCAGAAGTTCATCTCTCACTCAGCCCACTGGAGCCTCCCTTTGCCTACCCCTCCAGGAAGGTCTTTTTATGGCTTCCCCTTGCCTGTCATCCACACTGGGGGAAACTCATGGTTTTGGGGGAAGTGTGAACTTAGGACTTGAAGATGTACCTCCTTCCTCCCTTCCCACTCTCCTTTTTCTTCCTAATCCTGGCAGTGTCTCAACTTGTACTTCTTGCTAAGATTCTTTTTTCTGCTTCTTTTCTTTTCACCTTTTCCTCTTTGTGTCCCTATCCCCATCGGCATCCAGTTGTAAACAAGATTTTGAGATTGGGTCTGGGCTGAGGATGGGAAGCAGAGAGAATCAGACATTAGGGCTGGGGAAAAGCTAGCTCATGGGGCCAAATCATCCCCCCTCTGGTCGTCCTCCTTCTCCAGCAGCCAGTCTTCAGACTTAATCTAACTGTCTTTGTCACTAACTGGGACTCTTAGACTTGAAGCAACCTCTCTTTGTCCTATTACTAGGACTTAATCAAGAACAGAGAGGCTTTCAAAGTGATGGCTTTATTCACAGAGACCTATGGAATGCAAAGTACTTTCCTCTTCCATTTACAGAACAAACAGCTGAGAGTCAGAAATTCTCCCCACAAAGCTCTGCCTGCCATTCCTTCCCTCCCCCTGGCTTCTCACCTCTAGATCCCTCTACCCAACAAGTGCACTATCAAATGACTGTGGGTGCCCCCAGGGAGGTGCAATTTAATCTTCAACCTGTTTCTCCACAGAGACTGCTTTTCTGGAGCACATTTTTGGGAGAGCATAAATGTTTTAGGTCTGATCAACTAGCATTCCTTGTCCTGCCCATGGCCGGGCCCCTCTATTAATGCATCCCTTTGTCTCTATCGGCAGTCCCTTTGTAAACCTGTTTTGTGATCTCTGGCTACATCAGTAATCCTTCCCTTGCTGTCATGATTCCTCAAGCCCAGTTTGCACGAAATCTCCCAGGTGTTTGCGGACCACTGCACTGGGAAGGAAGGTGGGTCACGTGGGCATGTCCAAGTGCACCATCAGCCCTTGTCTCTTGCATAATAAGACCGACACCCCACACACTCCAAATGTTCTCAAAGAAACCAAGTCATTTAACTACATGTCAAGTTAAATTCTATTTATGGCATAAATATTTTAGGGGACTAAGAGGACACTTTGTAGAGTATGTTAAACTCACATGAAACACATCTGTAAATCCAAGGTATTCTTTATCTTTATCACTACTGCTATTACTGGTTTTAGCACATTATATCAGGAAGGCGGTATTCCTTGAGTATACTACAACTAACCACACTTGGGTCTAAATTTCTTGCGAGTGTAATAAGTGTCTAGAGATTTTGTTTTCTGAGCTGACCTCAGTATAGAATATCTGTAACTCTCAGGGCCTCTAGGGACAGCCAGCCAGTGCAGTAGTAATCTTCTTAAAGTGGTTTTGGTCAACTATAACCATATCCAACACTATGGATAAAATTCACAAATAAAATGTCAAGAAATAGGAGAGAGTCATAAATAATAAAATAATATAGGATTCCATATTTTAAAGTTTGAAAATAGGGTAAACAAATCTATTATGCTACATGTCAGAATAGTGGTTACCTTAGAAAGGTAGTGACTGACACACAATAGGGAGCACCCGGGGTGCTGGTAACACTTCTGGCACAAGTAGGTTCACTTTGTGAAACTTCATAGTGCTATACTTTTGTGATTTGTGCACTTCTTTATATATGTGCTGTATTCTAATAAAAGTCCTGTTAAAATGTGGTTTGTCAAGATTCTGGCTGCTGTGCTTGGGAGCAGTGACAGGTGACAGTGACAGTGACAGTGACAGCTACCGTACTAAATTATCTCCTTCAGGGACTCTTGAAGGTAGCGAGTTCCTTCCAACCTCCACAAATCGCTGTAGAAAGGACAGGCTCAGGGGCTGACTCTCAGTAAAAGTACACAGTAAAGCTTAAGAAGATCTAGGGATTTTACTGGGCATTCCTCATGCCCTTGGATTCTCTATTTCTGAATCCTAAAATAAAGGAGGAGGGTGAGAAGGATGAGTCTCCCATTAGGAGAGTCAAGGAGGGCAAGGTAGGCTTCTTCCTGCTCCCTGACATTAGGAGTGGCTATGTGGCCTAAGCGTGGCCAACTGATGCATTGGCCCTGATATTTGAACCTTTGGAGCAGCTGAAACTGTTCTAGATGGTAGAGGCTGAGATTCAGGTGACTAGGGACTTCATATTGAATGTCCATTAGAAGCAAGAGACCATCAACAGTAGAGCCTGCCACAGCCTTCTCGATAGCCAGCTTTTGTTGCCTGATCTGAATGAGTTCTTGGCTGCCCCGCCTTTCTTAGACTCGATCTCACTTCCAAGCCTCCTCATCAGTTCTAAGGATAATACCGGATTCCGTTCTAAATCCTTCTGATTAAGGTAATCAGAGTAAATTTCTGTTATTTGCATTCAAGCCCTTTGACTAGTATAAGAGCTCCCTGTGAAAGAGATTGCCAATTTTCCTTGCAATTCTTTACCTAAATTTTATCATATGGCTTCTAATTCACTAATTAGAGATTATTGAGGGTTAACTATGCTGCAGTTTCAAAAATGCCAATGTTCTTACAGGGCAATTCATACTTTGATGTGAATTCTTTCAACCCAGTTGCTTTTCCCTTTATATCTATCTGAGATCAGTACACCAAGAAAATAGAATGTAGTGGCCTCTGGGTGGCTCAGTCAGTTAAGCATCGGACTCTTGATTTTGGTTCAGGTCATGTTCTCTAGATTTGTGAGTTTGAGCCCCACATTGGGGCTTGACAGTGCAGAACCTGCTTGAATTCTCTCTCTCTCTCTCTCTCTCTATCTCTCTCTCTCTCTCAAAATTAAAAAAAAAAACAGGATGGAGGGGAGTGGTTCAGGAGAATTCATTTTGGTCTTGGGCCATTTTACGGAGAGCAGGAAGGTAGGGTGAGGAGGTACCAAGATGGGGAACCTTAGGAGGTCAGAGAGTTTCACAAGGTCACAGGATTCATATGGGGTAGGGAAAAGAAGACACCATGAAATAGGAAAGGGATCAGAACCACGTGTCAGAGAACCAAAGATAACTTTTGCAATTTACTTTCAGGCCGGTCTTTTGCATTTAAGTGTTTTTTGGTTTTTGTTAGGGCAGGTATTTGGAAGCTCTGGTCTGTTAGAGTTCTGGGAGTGATTACAGGTGATTTATCATGTTACTGCAACTCCAAGCTTATGTACAAACACCATCAGGAGAAGCAGTGTGGGTTCAGGATCTACCCTGCCCAGACTCGTCTTCATAAAACAACGGGAGCTCACGCAGAACCAGTTATGCCAGACTAATCTCATTTCCTTTGTTGACGGGGTTACCAGGTGGGTGGGTTTCAGGAGGATATAGGCCCATGAGCCTGGTACAGTTAAGTGGATTTGTAATTGGCTGAACCATCACACACAAAGACTAAAGATTAATGAATCTGTGTCGACTTTCAGGGAGGTATCTAGTCATTTGCTGTGGGGTCTCAGCCAACGTTGTAATTAATGATTCAGACAGGTTCACAGAACAGAGTGATCAAATTTGCTGACAGGGTTAGCAACTACATGGATGACAAGATCAGGATTTAGAATGCTCTCAGCAGACTAAAGCCATGTCCTGGGTATAACAAGGTGAGATTTAATAGGGATAAATGGGAAGTCCTACACTTGGCCCTAAAATGCCAACTGTACATGTAGAGGCTGGAGGTGACTTGGTGTAACGCGAGCACAGCTGAGAGAGCCGGACCCTGAAGTGGAGGCCCTGGTGTGCCTCCGTGCACGGCAACTCTGCCCGCAGAGTGGGCTTCATTCTGGGTGCCACCCTTGAAGAGCAACAGAGACAACCTGAAACATGGCCAGAGGCAGGACGCCGCCAGGAAGGGGGTCTGAAACCATCTTGTAGGAGAGCGAACAGCTGAAGGATGCCTAGCCTGGAGAAGAGAGGGTTTGGAGACAGGACACCTGTTTTTAATTATTTGCACGATGGTGAAGTGGAAGGTGATTAGGTTTGGTGATTTTGGTAAAACTCACAGCTGCGGGTGGAGCTCTGGGCTTCTATTTAAAATATAAAACTTAGGAAAGCTTTCCAACAATTAAGGAAGCAGGAAAGCACAATAGTAAGACCCCACGCTTAGGAGTTAGGATGTGGTTCAAATCTCAAATATTCTACTTATTAGCTGTGCTTTTGGGTATGTTTATTTCACTTTTCTATTTTCAGGGGATGTAACAGAGATACTAAAGCACCTAGCCTGTGGCCTGCTACACACAGGGACTCAATAAATGAGAGTTATTTTATAATGTTTGTTATAGTTACTTACAAATACTCAGGTGGGAGGCGCTTGGGTGACTCGGTCAGTTGAGCATCCAACTCTTGATTTTGGCCCAGGTCATGATCTCATGGTTCATGAAATGGAACCCTGAGTTGGGCTCCATGCTGAATGTGGGATCTGCTTGGGATTCCCTTTCCATCTCCCTTTCTCTCTCTGCCCTGCCCCTGTTTGTGTGCTCTCTTTCTCTCTCAAAATAAATAAACAAACATTTAAAAAAAAAGTATTCAGGTGGAAGTGAGTTTGAGTATAGCTGGAATGAGGGAGAGGGAATTTTATGTATTTTGTGGGATGGTAGGGGACAGGTTGGTTGGTAGGACCCACTTAATTCTGAAATTCGACATTTTTGGACAAAATGAAATGTGTGTCCCAGGAGAAAAGGGAATGAGGGCTGTGCCTCATATCTGTATTTTTTCAGATGTGTTCTCAGAACAGCTAGGTTTTATGATTTACACTGCCTAAGAAGTTGTTCTTTTCCTCAAACTCTGTACATTTAAAACTTGATGTTTGGGCCAGATATAAAATATAAATCCTAATCTTAGTGAGAGCTTCTCTTTACTGAGACTATATTAGGGGCTAGGCAATCACCTTCCATATATCTTTATGACAAGGTTTTAATACAATGGCAAAGGAATATTGTATAATAAATATTGTATAATAAACATTTAATATAATGACATAGGAATATTGTATAATAAATATCATAGAACATTTTAATATAATAATATGAAATATTGTATAATAAATGTCACAGGAACATTGAGAGGGAAGCAATTAATTCTAACTGGAGGTTTAGGAAAGGCTTCTTGGAGAAAGTGGCATATGAGTTGGTCTTAAAGGATGAGTAAGACTTTAATTGATGGGAGGCAGTGGGGGCAAGGCCATCCAGGCTGGGAAATGGCTTAAACAAAAGCACAAAAGTAATTAGTGGAGATAATGAGCCGTCTTCCCAGGGCAGACTCTGCCTTTTCGATTATGGATGCCATCATCCTTGCCATCATTGATGATAGCACCTTAGTATGAAATTATAGGAAAGATTTTGCAGTCAATGACTTGTTACCATTGCTCTGTACTGAGGTTATTTTCGTGTGTGCTCATTAAAGTAGAGGGAATGCTTGCGACATGTGAACAGAGCCGAGGTCTGAGGCAAGGGACCCAGGATAGCTCAGGAATGGAGCTTCAGGCAGGGAGAACCACACGGCAGGAAAGGAGGTCTGGGAACCCACACTGTAGTAGGCCTTCTCCACCTACCTGGGAGAGGCTGTGTGGCTTTGAGAAGGTCATTTCTGGCTGGAAACAATCCACCACGTGGAAGAGGAGGCCTGGAAGATGAGAATGACTGGGGGCCATTGGTAGGCACAGGAAGCAAGATCTCAGGTCAGGGTGGTTTCCCATGGATGGAGAGAACCCCCTCCACCCGCCCAGTCCGTCTGCTTTCAGCAAACGAGGCCCTTAGAGAGTAGCTGCCCCCAGCTCTTACCCAGCCTTAGGGCGGGACAAGGCTTGAGGAGCATCTCAAGCCCACACTGACCACAACTGGCCAATCAGTGACCAAGGGGAGCAGGGTGAGTGATGACTCCAGAATGTCCAGATTTGTGGCACTTAGGGACAGAAATTAGGTTGGAGGAGGTGTTGGGATTCTTGTCTTGAAGGTGCTTTTGTGTAGCAAGCACTGTTTTTACTTGGATGGTATAGTGTAAATCAATAAACACAGCAATACTTTTGACAAACGCTTTTGTTCACATTTCATAGAAGATTTAGAATATGACCACTGTCCATTTCAGCGGGAGAGGTGCTGATGGGGATTAAAAGGACTGGGCTGGCAGCCACCCCTTAGCAGACGGACCATGTAGAATCCAGGGCAGTGACTTGATGCCTGGAATTATTTCTGGTCCTCAGCTGCAGCCTGAAATGGGATTCAGAGATATGACTCCAAGGTGCATGGTGGAGGGAATGTTTAGTCCTCTCTGGAGAAGTGGGGGACTAGAAGGGATCCGAAGCCCAACTGAAGAGAAACTGTGACTCGGGAACTATTCAGGAGCCCAGAAGTCAGCCCCACGTGGTTCATACAGGTCACAACATTGGTGCCATTCCTTCACTCTGCATTTGTCGAGCATCTACTTTTTTCCCTAGACATGGGGACCTATATCAGGTGCTAGCTATAGACAAATTAAGATCCTGACCTTAGAAAGCTGCAGGTTCAGGGAGAAAATGGTCAAAACTATGTACGAAATTGGGGTAGGAGTCAAGAACTGGTGAGGTGAGGGCAAGAAGGCTAAGACTGCTTAAATCAAGAGTAATGAGTAAAGTCATCATTTATTGGGTACTTACCATGTTGTAGATATTATCTCACTCTTGGCAGTAACACCAAGACATAGGAATTTCTTGTACCCACTTTGCTGAAAGCCCTGTGCTTTGGAGTTTAACCTTGGGATGGGTCTGGGAAATGGGGCAGGGCTAAGAATGGAGGGAGAATGGCTAATTAAGGGGCTGAGGCAAGTGCTGGCTAACCCCTTAAACTAACTGATGCTAATGGACACATACTTATCTGATACCATTTTCATCAAAGAATTCATTCTAATAAGGAGGGTTAAGACCTTGGACACTGGTGGAATGGGGAGAGGAGGCAGAGAGGAATTACAAGAAGACATAAGGGGAAAAAAGGGCTTGAGGCACATATTGCTAAACTCATAAGTTTTTCATGGGCTGGCCTGGCTATAGATAAGACTGGTCCAGCGGATGGGGAGAATTTGAGAATTGAGCCAGCGAGACAGATACCGCTGTGCTTTTTAATCTAGTCAAGCTGGTGCCACTCCACCATAGGAAGAGAAAGCAGCTGGAGAGAATTCTCTGTGGTTTTGGGGATTAGCTCTCTGAAGGGCAGTGCTAACCAAGGGGAGATGCCTACACAGACCAGCCAGCCTGGACTTCAGTGTCCAATTTGTGAGTGACATAATTATGCCTTTCACTGAATGAGTATCTTCTGGCTGATTTGGTTATTTGAAGCAATTGATCCTGAGATGGGAGGAAAGGTTGGGGAGAGGAGAAGGAGGATAACCAGTCTTTTTGCCTTGACTAAGGAATGTAGGATGTGACACTAAAATGAGCTATAGCATTAATCCACCAAAAACAAAATAATAATACAGCAATTCAACTGATTTCTCAACTTGCATCTGTTTATGTTTCTATTTTTGGAGGATATTTCTCTTCATTCCCATCACTTGAACACTGACCACTTTCCAGGCACGTCAGCTCAGTAACACTCAGAATGTATGTCACAAGATTTGTGGGTCTGAGGAAATGGCAGCACACATGGCCAAGGACCAAAATGTCCCCAGCTGCTTGGCAAAGAGAGGTCAACCCACAGCAGGCGCTGGGGACATGGCATTGCTGGCATGCAACACTAACAATCCTTAATGATTAGCAAATGAAGAAGGTGTGTCTCTGATGACTGTGCTGTCTCCTACAGTCCCAAATTCAAGGACTTCTTCTTCCTTCGGAATTTGCTTTTTTTTTGTTAATGTAATTTCATTCTTCAAAAAGAGGTGGTGGTGATGGTGGAGGGCACTTAAGGGGAAGAGCACTGGGTGTTGTATGGAGAACAATTTGACAATAAAATATTATGGAAAAAAAAGACAGAATACTTTGTTTCCCATTCATTTGGGAATTAAAATGTTTCCATATATATCACAGAGGTCATTTTGTTCGGATTTGGGGGAATCACTTAGTAGTTTCATCATCCTGAATAATTAAATCAAAATTGCCTGAAATCAGAAAAAAAAAAAAGATAGCTCTTTAAATCTTGAATGTGGCTTACTTATTTTGCCCTTGGAAGATTTTTCACATAAATAAGTTAACATATCTGAGGAGGACAAAACCCTGCCTATCATCCATATGGTGACATCTTGCGTTTCAGTGTTCGGTTTTGGCAAATATGGTTACAGTTAGGAAATCAAAGTCTCTTCTCCCCCCACCTGTAAGAGCCAGCTCTTCATCAGAAATAAAGTTTAGGGGGTGCCTGGGTGGCTCGGTCGGTTAAGCTTCCAGCTTCAGCTCAGGTCATGATCTTCCAGTCCATGAGTTTGAGCCCTGCGTCCAGCTCTGTGCTGACAGCTCAGAGCCTGGAGCCTGCTTCAGATTCTGTGTCTCCCTCTCTCTCTGCCCCTCCCCCACTCATGCTCTGTCTCTCTCTCTCTTTCTCTCAAAAATAAATAAACATTAAAAAAAATAGTTTAGGACTTGTTCCTGACTAAGAGAAGTCAGGAATGTAATAGGGGTTTTGGCATGTAGCGCCCCAAGCAAGATCTGCGGCTACAACGAGTTGACAAAAGTTGGAAAGAAAATGGGCATCCACAAACCGGCTTTCTCATGTGTGGCTCTGGCCAAGTGCTTTACCACACAGTCGAATCTAATTTTAGAACCCTCTGAAGTAGGCATCAGGAACCCACTTTTAGATAAGGACACTGAGACCCCCATCCCTACTGGTGCCCTTTAAGAAGACAAAACAGTAGATTCTTTAAGTTCAAAACTTCTTTTTACAAGGGGTACCTATAAAGAAACAACGTTTTCCTAGCAGGAGAAAAAAAGGAAAAGATCGCTTTGCCGAGAAGTACTACTTTGCTGTGCTTGCATTGTAGAGCCCACCTCTTCCGCCAGGAAATCTACAGGTGATAGTCATTTGGATCCATGACAGCTTCTGAGATGGTCTTATATTTGCACCTCCTTCATACCAGAAACAGTTTTGAATCTCCCCCAGGGCTCCCATATCTTGCATGTGAGTTGTTTGAGATAACTCTGTAGACCTAACATGATAAATCTTTCCTGGGAGCTTGTGCTTTGACTCAAGAGAAACGAAATAAAAGCTTTCAGAGTGCCATTGCATCCACGCCATTTCAAAAGAATCCAAGTGGAGATTATAATATATTGTTTTAATTACAAAGGGATAATAGCCTCAAGTAAAGGAGTTTTACCAAGTAGAAAGGAGTCTCACAAAATGAGAAGAAAAAAGAAGCCACTGTGATTGTTATTACTGGTTGTATTCAGGGTAAGACCTCAGTAAGATTAGGACAGAGGCCAACGAGTACTTGAACACCATTCTTGCCTGCCCCATACATTCCCTTCTTCTTTGGGTCTCGTTTTGTGTTCCTCTTTCATATTTCTCAGCCCCTACAGGAGCCCAGGCCTTTCTATTAAGAGGAAAGCTTGGGTTAAATGCATTTATAAAAAAGTAATAGGGATGTAATGTGTTATTTCTCCCAGAGGTATTTACATTTTAAAGCTTTGGTCAAGAGAGGGCAATACTAAATTCAAAGGAACAACCACTGGTGGGGAATGAAGAATCTCAAGAGGGACTTTATGGAAAGAGGATACCAAGGGATCAGAGGAGGGACAATAGTATCTTCTTCCTTATTTTCATTGCAAAAGAATGATGGCCTAAAGTAAGGCATTTGAATAAGATGAAATTAGTTCCCCTACTTCCCTATGCCATGGTTATGTTGACCTTGCCTCTACATAGGGATGTGGCCCTATGTACTTTTATTTACTGCTTTCTAAGTCAAAATGAGTCACTTGAGAAGTAGCTTAGTTCAACTCCATTCAGCTGGTAGAGATGTAAATTCACCATAGTCTGGTGCTACAAAGCAGTTAAAACAAGGTCCTTAACTTCGGAGAGATTATAATTCCCCTGGAGGTAGAACTCTTTCTCCTCCATGATGCGGTAGGATAAGATGGTGCATTACTGGGGCCATCTAGAGCTTTAAAGTAATCTTCTGTCTGTGCCCTCCACCTCCTTCCAGCAAGACTACCATCTCTAATATACTACATGGAAGACTTGAATCTTTACTTCTTACTGGGAGACAAATGCATTTAGGAAGGTTATGGTGTCTCTTTCTCTGCAGCAGATCATCTTAATGCTATCCACAGTTCTTTATTTTCTGTGGAATAGTATGGTTTATAATAGGAAATGTATATTTAGTCTCCTTCTAAAACCCTTGGGATTTTCTAAGTGATAAGATCAATCAAGCTGTCTTTGTTTTATTTATAACAAAACCCTCTCAACCACACCTGCGTTTGTGTTAATGAAGTGACTTTTGGGAAGCTTCTAGGGATGGGGACTGGGGAACCCACCAGGTGATCGAAACTTTTAGCTTCACTCACCTACCAGAGGGGAGAGGAGAAGGGCTGGAGTTTGAATCAATCCCCAATAGCCAATGATTTGATCAAGTTTGCCTATGTAACTAAGCCTTCATAAAAACTCAAAAGGATGAGGTTCAGAGAGCTTGTGGATTGGTGAACATATGCAGGGGTGGGGTGGTGGGAGCACCTGGAGAGCACAGGCATAGCCCCTTTGCACATACCTTGCCCTAAGCATATGAGTCAATGATAGGCTGAGTCATTGAAATTTTTCCAAGTTTATTTGAGCAAACATCAATTCCAATCAGATGGCACCAACCTAGAAGTGGTCAGGAGCTAAGGGCAAGGTTTTTATAGAGAAGACTCAGAAGAAAAGCAAGGAAATTCTTTGATTAGCTGTAGCTTCAGGTTGCATTATTTGGGAAAGCCTAATTGGCTGTTTGTGATTGGTCGTTCTTAATCTTGAGGCATTGATAGGAATTGACTCTGGCTTAGGCTTCCATTTGCTTATGCTGGTTATACAGGCTACCCGGACATTCAAGCCACCTCAGTCCAAGGGTCTCCTTGTTTGATTTCTTGAACACATCTCTTCTATCTGGCTGTTTCTGAGTTATATCCTCTTACAACAGTAATAAAGTAAATGAAAGTAATCGAGTAAATAAAATGTTTTCCTGAGCTCTGTGAGCTGCTCTAGCGAATTAATTGAACCCAAGGAGGGGTTGTGGGCATCTCCGATTTATAGCTGGCAGGTTGGAAGCACAGATGTCAGCGTGGAGGTGGGCAGTCTTGTAGGATGGAGCCTTTAACCTGTGGTGTCTGATGCCATTTCCAAGTGGGTAGCGCCAGAGATAAGTCAGATCGTAGGACACCAACCTGACATCACAGGATTGCATGGTGTGGGAAAACCCCTCACCGGAAGTGGCAGAAGTGAAGTATTGAGAGTAGAGGCATCACACAGGAGGTGTTTCTCCTCAAGCACACGGGAAGCCACAGGGAGACTGTCTGTGTCCATCTCAACCTCCCACACACTCTCTCTCTCTCCCTCTCTCCATTCCTCTTGTATCGGTTGAGGTTGCAGCTCCTTTGCCCAGTTTTTCTTTCTGGACACTTTATTGGATTATCTCTTGGTCTTGGGCCCTCTTTTGCCCTCAAATGCTAACTTCTCTTCTCCATTCACTCAGTACTCCCAGTTGTGCCTGCCTCTGTTCCCTTGCTGGTTCAAACTCTACAAGGACAGCACGGGTCAGAATCCTTGGCCGCTGTTTGCTTAGGAGGGCCAGTTAGGCTCTGTGATCCTACTTAGCAAGAACAGCTGCAGTATCCACTGTTCTTTGAGGTTATTTAGATCAATAGATGGGGATTGAGTGATTGGGGGAGCTCCTGGAGAGTCCTGAGATTCTAAAATAACTTTTCCACTGTGCACTTTCTCCATGATGGAGTGCGGAAGTCAGAAAATCCTCCCACATCACCCTGGAGGGATAGAATGGAAAAAAAAAATATATATATATATAAAACCAGGATTTCCAGCTATTTAGTTCCTTGAATGTTGAGCCATCATAAATAACTTTAAAAAAGAGAGAGATTCTTAAGTGTGGAGGATATGTTGAGTTTCATACAAAGGCCAGATTGATGGGCAAAGCCAGTAAGCCCTCTGCACCTGGCATCCACCTGAGTCAGTCGGGGTCATCCGTCTCATGGAAACAAGGTCTTCCCCACACAGCTGGGATGTTTGCCATCATTTCAGAGCCAAGTTTCTCAAATTATGGTTCCTAGACCACCTGCATCAGAGTCACTTAGGGAGCTAGTTACAAAAGTTGATTCCTGGGCTTGGGTCTGGTTAGGATGTTTTCAGTTGCAAGTCAGAGAAACTCAGCTCCAAGTGGCTACCAGAGCTGGTTAATTCAGAGTCTCGAAGACAACCTTCAGAGACATCCTTTCTGCCTTTCTTCTTTATGTCAGCTTTAACCTCAGGTTAGTTCCTCTCATGCTTAGAAGATGGCTCCCATACGTTCCAAATGCAGCAACAATGCTGTCCAACAGAGAGAAAGACTCTTTAAATGAGGGAATGACCCCCTTTCCAGGAACCCCTCTCATCTGCCACCCCACCCCCACCACCTGGGCTGGCTTCCTGGGCATGACATTCATGTAGTCTCATAGGGTCTTGTCCTCAGAAGGGCCTTGTCTTGGTTTAATGGTTGCTTAAGACTATCACTGTCTTGACATCTTTAGTAATCTTGTGTATTGTAAGTGAAGCCCGGTGAGACAATAGATCATGCACACAAACAGAGGAATCACGCGTCTCTGCCCTTCCTTGCCACTGTGTTCCCAGAGAGTCTTTGCAGTGTCCCATGAGCACACAGTGTGTAGGAGTTCAGCAAGGCTCAAAGCTAGGACAAGGTAAGCATGTCGTAGAAGCCACTGGTTTCAACAGTGTAGATAGAATGCCTACACATCAAGAAGTAAACGGAAACATGTGCGTTTTGTCCATCCTTTCCAATATTCCAGTAGAACAAAGTACGTGTATGAGCTCCATATATGAATTTTGTGATTTCAGTGATTCTGCATATAAATTAAATGCTCTTATACTTGCATTTAATACCGGCTTACACAATGTTGGGGCCCCTGAGTGGCTCAGTCCGTTAAGCGTCCAACTTCAGCTCAGGTCATGATCTCACAGTCCCTGAGTTAGAGGCACACATCAGGCTTTGTGATACCTGGAGCCTGCTCCAGATTCTGTGTCTCCCTCTCTCTCTGCCCCTCCCCAACTGGTGCTCTGCCTCTCGCTGTCTCTCAAAAATGAATAAGTGTTTAAAAAAATACCAGTATTACACAATGCAATGACAAACCATAAAATTCATGCTAATGATTTAAAATTTTAATTTGCTTTACTTAAAATGACAGCAGAAAAGAGAAAAAAAATGAAACCATGACACAATGTAAGACCCAACAAGAAAAAAATATTATATTTTAGTGCCATTATAATGACAGATTTTTTTTTCTTTTAGAAGAAGGGTCCCTGCAGTTTCAGTTTGCACCGAGCCTCACAAATTGCATAGCCAAATGTCTTCCCCACAGACTCTATTGTCTCTCTGACCATACTTATCCCTGGAAGGGGAATGGGTTTACTCTGATTAGCTTACGAATGAAGCCAATGGCTGTGAGGAGGAGGAGGAGGAGGAGGAGGAGGAGGAGGAGGAGGAGGAGGAAGAGGGTTATCTGATTGAAACCAGGATTCTGTTAGGAAGGTGGAAAAAGGAGTTGGTGCAATGGACTGAATGTGTCCCCTCAAAATCCATATGTCAAAAGCTTAATCCCAAGGTGATAGTATCTGGCGCTGAGGCATCTGGAAGATAATTAGGTCAGGAGGCTGGAGCCCCCAGGAATGGGATTAATATCCTTCTAAGAAGAGCCCGGAGAGCTCGCTAGCTCTGTGCCCCTTGAGGATACAAGGCCATATCAGCTGTCTACAGCCTGGAGCGCGGCTCCCACCAGACCCCACCTCGCCGACACCAGGATCTCCGACTTCTAGTTTCCGCGACCGCGGGAGACAGATTTGTGTTGTTGATAAACTGCCTCGCTGACGGTACGTTGGCACAGCAGACCAAACTGACTAAGACAAGGAGGAAACACCGTGCTCTAAACACAATGTGTGCTTCACCTGGGTGGTGGCATTCCCCCCGAGCACTGCAGCTAACGCTTTTTTTTTTTTTAAGTTTATCTACTTTGTGTGTATGTGAGAGTACAAGCAGGGGAAGAGCAGAGAGAGAGAGAGAGAGAGGCAGAGAGAGAGAGAAAAAAAGAGAAAGAGAGCGAAACAGAGAATCCCAAACAGGGCCCATGCTCTCAATGCGGAGCTTGATGCAGGGGTCGAACCCACAGACCACAGGATCACAACCTCAGCCGAAATCAAGAGGCGCTCAAACACCTGAGCTCCCCATGTGCCCTGGGGAAGTTTATTCTTAAGGATTCTCATGGTGAGGCCATTTCCCCATTGTGTTTAAGCTGAGAAAGAACTAAAGGGTAGATTGTACTTTCTGAGCACGTTTGATTAAAGGTTCTCTTTTTGTTTTGAGCACCTCTAGAATTAAGTGCACACCCTTTGAGAAATCCTTTAGAGATTAGGCTTTTCAAGGCTAATGATTCAGTGGGTGGGTTTTTCCTCTGAGACGTGTGAAGTTGAAGTAAGTGACACAGGCCTATTTGCGACAGCGTGGGCCATCTCTCTAGGCACGGGGAGATGCCTAGAAGCTGCAAAAGCAACCAAACCAAACAAACTACAAACATAATTTAAGGAATTTATGGGCAAAGATCTCTAGTCTGACTTTCTTACTGTACAGATAAGGAAAACCAAGGCCCAGAGCAGGATGTCATTTAAATGAGAACATACTACAAACTACAAGTAGAATTCAGGTGTCTGGTGTTACCTTTTGGCCGGAAATCCAACAACCATGTGTCATTTAGGATGGCTCCTTTCTCCAAAGTCCTTTCTTCCTCCCAGCCTCGGTGTGGAAGCTCTCAGAACCAGCTCCAAAAACACCAGAAAGTAAAAGTGACTAGGGTGGGTTTCCTTAACCTCCATTTCTTTTCCTTCCCTTGACAGTGTTTGAAACCTCAAAATCATCATCACACACTCTTCTTTGTCTCCTTTCTCCTATTCATCCTCTGCATTCAGTTTCCCTACCTCCTAGGATGCCTGTAACGTTTTATGAAGCAGAATGAAAAAAATTTTAAGTTTATTTATTTATTCTGAGAGAGAGAGAGTGTGGAGGAGGAACAGAGAGAGAGAGAGAGGAGAGGAGAATCCTGAGCAGGTTTTGCACTGTCAGCACGCGGAGCCCACTGTGGGCTCAAACCATGAACTGTGAGATCATAAGCTAAAATCGAGAGTTGGATGCTTAACAGACAGAGCCACCTAGGTGCCCCTGAAGCAGAATGAAATAAAAGACAAAAAATCTTAAAAGCTGGTATCAAAATTCCCATTAGGAAGGAAACTCTTTAAGAAAATCTGCATAGACTTGGGGGTGGAAGGCAGGATCCTGAGGTTGGCAGGAAATGAGGAGACCCAAGTCTCACCAAATCGCTGCAGGTGTGACAGGAGCAGGGCCTGGGTGTGGGGGAGGGGAAGGGAGGGGAAGGGCAGTCCCAGGAGTGGCTCAGCAATTTAGATGGAAGAAATCTGGGGTTTCAGGGAAGCTTGTAGAGGTACCTTTTAAGAACAGGGACTTTTTTTTGGGTAGGGGAATGAAGGGGGAGGTGCCTGGGTGGCTCAGTTGGGTAAGAGTCTAACTTTGTCTCAGGTCATGATCTTGAGGTTCACGAGTTCGAGCCCTGTCAGGCTCTGTGTTGACAGCTCAGCGCCTGGAGCCTGCCTCGGATTCTGTGTCTCCCTCCTCTCTGCCCCTCCCCCACTCGTGCTCTGCCTCTCTCTCTCTCAAAAATAAATAAACATTAGGAAAAAAAAGAACAGAATCTTTTACTATTAAATTTTAATTCGTTTGCATTGCTGCAAAGTAAATCTTTTCTCCATTTTCCTCAAAATGTCAGCAAAGGCCTAAGGTCAGCAGTAAGATTCGTGGTGGGGGGTGGGTGTGTGTCAATGAAGGGGGGGGCCTGGGTTTTCACTTCCGGGTGAGAGGAAGGGCCACGTGCTCTGGAAGGTGAACATCGATAAATGGAACTAATTCCAGAACCAGAGGAGACCACAAAAACGGAACAGCTCGGCGAAAATGTGGACGTGTTAGGGAGAGCATTGAATTTTCCACAGGATGTAGAATAGAGATTCCAGCCAATCTTATCTGGATCTCAAGTGGCCAATGGGCCTGCAGCTGACTTTTGGGTTATGTTAGATTTTTATCTTATTCAAAATATCAAATCCATTTCCTTGACCTTCCATATCTTGCCTCACCCTATGAAGCCAGCCTCCACATGGAATCTCTCTGCTCCAGCTAGAGCAGAGTCACTATCATCTCCAAAACATGTCACACTGACCAGTGGCTCACAGCCACTCCATTTTCCTGGGGTTTCCAATGCACTTCCTTCCCTCCATTCACACTCTGCATCCCTCAGCCTTGCCCCACCCCTGCTCCCTGCAACTCTCTGTTTCTGACACCAGTTGCCCCGACAGCTCATACCCAGGAAGTCTATTTTTTTTCTTTTTTAAAAATAGACTTTATTTTTTAGAGCAGTGTTCAGTTTACAGCAGAATTGAGTGGAAGGTACAGCCAGTTCCGGTATCCCTCCTGTCCCCCACACATTCATAGCGTCCCCCGTTCTCAACTTCCCCCACCGGAGAGGTTCGCTTTTTACAACTGATGAAACCACATCAACACATCATGGTCCCCCAAAGTCCTTAGTTTATATGAAGGTCACTTTTGGTGCTGTGTGTTCTGTGGGCTTGAACAGATGTACGATGACATAGATCCCTCATTATAATGTGATCCAGATTATTTCCACTGCCCGAAACTTCCTCTGCCCTACCTAGTCACCTTTGCCAGAAGGCTTCCTTCACTTAGTAAATATGCAGTTAAGTTTCCTCCGTATCGTTTTTGGCTTGATAGCTCCTTTACGTTTAGTGCTAAATACTATTCCCTTGTCTGGACGCACCACAGTTTATCCACTCACCTGCTGAAGGAAGTCCCACTCCACTCTTAGTCAACATACTATTTTGCACATGCTGCCCGTTACTGTTAGGATCGGCCTGCCTTTCAACCCTGCTGTGCTGTGGGCTCATTAAGGGCAGAGCCCTTCTTATTCCTTGGATGCCCCAGGGTGCCTAGCAAGGTGCTTTGTATTAACACTAGATTCTGACAGCCTGACTCATACCTTCCTCTTTGGGGCCGTTTGTGCACCAGAACCCTTGCTTTCTCTCTGGCCTCCAGCCCCTTGGTGTCCTTGCGCTCAGCATCCGGGATCTTCCTCTTCTGAGACTGTAATGCCCTCTGCTCAGGCTTATTCACAATCACGTCCCTCTGCAGATGCCCTGACCAGCCCAGAGCAGAGGTGGCAGGCAGGCCCCCACTGCTCAGGAAGCCCTAACGTGCCCTTACTGACTGGGAAGGATCAGTCCTGGCTTTGGAAGGCTGGATTGTAATAGGCACTATTCTTTTATGGGCAGACTCTGTTCTAATCCAGGAAAAAAATACACTCAATACCCAACCCAGAATCCTCAACACACACAGACACATATACTTACATGTAGTCCCTTCCTGAAACAAAATTTTTAAAAAACAATATTCACACTTACTTTGTGCAATGCACACCAATAGTTTCTTATTTATTTATTTATTTATTTATTTATTTATTTTTGAGTGGGAGAGAGAGAGAGAAAGGGAGTGCACATGTGCACAGGAGCAGAGGAGGGGTAAAGAGAGATGGAGGGAAAATCTTAAGCAGGCTCCATGCTCAGCTCAGAGCCTGACTCAGGGCTCCATCTCACAACTGTGAGAGCATGACCTGAGCCACAATCAAGAGTGGGACACCCAGGTGCCCCTTTCCTTTCTCTTTATTTTATTATGAATGGTGATGGCAGCCCACTCCACTGGTGTCGCAACCCACTAATGAGTTGTAATTGGCAGCTCAACAACATAGCGTTCTGGAGGCCCAAGAAGAGTTGGCAGAGGGAGAGAGGCGGGGCCATTCTGAGGCCCTTGGACGGTAGCCCCTGGGGAGAGGTGCTGGTCCTGGGCGATCACAGCGTCTACCGCTCCCTGGGCCCTGCAAGTTCAGTGAAGGTGAAGAATCAGCCTACAGATGAACTGATCCGGCAAGCAAACCCATGTCATTTCACTGGTCTCTGCGCAGCTCCAGTGGAGTGACATCCAAGGAAGGGCCTGGGTCCTCTGGAGGAAGCTGTCATACTGTGAGCCCCATGGCCACTTGGACAGTATCCTGGTGGTATTCAATAAACCCATGTCAAATGAATAATTGAAGAGTGGTGACCTCCTGTTTCTATGGTTCCCTCTTGGTGGCTACTGACCAGGGAAGGGCACCAGGGAAAGGGAGCATGGGGAGGGAGGGATCAACACATTGTCTTGCCTCCAGTGACAGCAGATGTTGAAGATCCATGTGTCAGTCTTGAAAAAGGTGGGCACGAGCTGAGGAGTACCCTGGGGTCCCTCTGCATCCAGAAGTGAATATGCTCACTGAGGGTCAAAGACAAGTGCAGCCTCTTCAAGGCCTTTGCTGGTGGACAGCATTCTTGGGCCTGAGCAGAAGGCTCTGTGGGGCAGGAGAGGGAGGGAAGCTTGAGATGATACCGGCTGTGGTGTGGCATTAGAGATGACGAGGAAGTATGAAAAAGTGCTGCTGATGTTCGAGCTCACCCTCTTCCTGCTGGTCAGTGTCACACGGAGTGAATGGTGGCTGCCTTCCACATTCCCAACACCAACCTCCCCACCTCCCAGGTGTAGGCTATTGCGTACTCTACCCATCACTTTCCCTGGAGAGCAAGGCGGAGAGGGGATGAGGCTCTGTGGGCCCACAGGGTGTAGGAGGCCCTCTCCGCGCTGTCTCCATGGACCTGGGAAGCTGAGAAACAGCTACTGTGTCTCAGCTACAGATGGAAGGACTTGTCTCCTTGTGGAATGTGGTAGTGTTGGTGGCCCTGAGCCCTGTGACCTCGTGTGAGTTATTTTAACTCTAAGTGTTCTCCTCCATTAAATGGGGCTCAACAATATCGTATCTATAATTACATAGTTTCCATGAAAATTAAAATTAGATTAATTTATATAAAGTCTATGGCATACACTTGCTCAATGTATTAATTCAACAGATATTTCATGGCAACCTGTTAGGAATCACTCACTATTGTAGGTGTTGAGGTCATAGCAGTGAATAATCCATGCTCTTATAGAGGTTTTATTCTAAAAGACGAAACTAGATAATAAATGACATAAGAATAAATCAATATATAATATGTCAGATTGTGATAAATGCTATGGAGAAAGAAGTAAATCAGTGTATGGGTGGGTAGAGGTTTGTTGTTTTATTGAGGTTGATCAGGGAAGGTGCTGTGGACTAAATGTTTGTGTCCCCGCACACTCATATGTTGGGGCCTAATCCTCAGTGTGTGGTATTTGGAGATAGGGCCTTTGGGAGGTAAATGGGCCATGAGGATAGGTTCTAATGGGATAGGACCTTTATAAGAAGAAACTCCAGAGAGTACTCCTTCTTGCTTTCTCTTTCAGGCGAGGTCACAGAGAGAAGACAGCCTTCTGCTAGCCAGGAAGAGAACTTTCGCCAGGGCCCAAGCATGCTGGCACTGTGATGTTGGGCTCCAGCCCCCAGAACCGTGAGAAAATACATTTCTCTTGCTGAAGCCACCCCATCTGTCTGGTATTTTGTGGTGGGAGCCCAAATCAACTAATATAGAAAGCCTCTCTAAAAAGATGGCATTTGAGAAGAGACCTGAAGAAGTAAGAGAGCACATCATGCAGACACTTAGAATATTCTAGGAAAATGGAATAGCAAGTGCAAAGGCCCTGAGGTGGCAACATGCTTAGTGGATTCAAAGACTACAAAGGAGGCCAACTTGCCTGGTAAAAAGCAAGTGAGGAGAAGAGAAATAAGAAATGAGGGAGCATAGGGTGCCTGGGTGGTTCAGTCATTTAAGCATCTGACTTCAGTTCAGGTTGTGATTTCACAGTTCATGAGTTCTAGCCCGACATCAGGTTTCACAATGACAGTGTGGACCCTGCTTGGGATGCTCTCTCTGGCCCTTTCTCCATGCTGCTCCACTACTTGTGTGTGTGTGTGCGCATGCTCTCTCTAAGATAAATAAATAGACTTAAAAAAAGAAATGAGACATCTTAACAGGTGACATATTAGTATAAGTCCCTTTCAATAATCCATTCTTTTTTCATTCTTTACCTGAGCTGGGAATTTGGAACGATGGAGCAGGAGTGTAGGAAAAGGGATGGCGTAGGGGTGGGGTGGGAGTAGAAATAGATTTGGACATAGCCATGCCTTTCCTTTTGTCTCCTTGAACATTACATTCCCTCACATCTCCTGGGCACCCGTGAGTCTACTCAAGGGCAATGGGCAGCAGAAGGCCACATGTGGTAGACGCTTTGCTTGTGGACAGTTATGTGTGCTCCCCTATGTTTGCCATGTTCCTCTGCAGGTGACGTCCCACCCACTGGCCTTGGGCTGGGCCATGGGGTTTACTTTGGCAGGTGGAGCCTGAGCAGACATGTCAGGGCTGAAGATTTATATGTGCTGGCATGGCTCAGCTCTGTCCCCCTCGGAGCCTGCTCTCCACGGTGAGCAGAGCTTGCCTCAGAGAGCGGCTGCACCTCCATCAGGAGCTACTGAAGGAGAAGCCAACTGGGAAACTAGCGGAGTCCAGTCCTCAGGAAAGAAACATTTGTGCTCGTTGATACTATTACATTTCATCTTCACACCAGCACTTCTTTGTGCGGCGGGTGTTCTCATCCCAATTCTGTAGATGAGGAAGTTAAGGCCCAGCAAAGTCAAGCAACTTGCCTAGGACCATACAGCTGACAAGAGGCAACACTCCAGTGTGGGCCTAGCTGACTTCCCAGCCATTAAGTCACATGCTACTTCCTTTCTTTCACATGTGGTCCAGTGGGAGAGTGATGGACAAAGCAGTTGCTAAGACAATGCTGTGTAGGAAGGGCTGGACCTCTCTCTCCCCCTCAACCCCTGTTGACTCCTTTCCTTTCTTCTTCTTCCTCTCTCCCACGACCCCCACTGCTGAAAATGCTGTTTGTCTCTCACTCTCTTCCAAATGGCAATGAAAAACTACCTTCTCTGGTGAAATCTTTCCAAATAACAAGAGAAGGCATGGTCTTTCTTATCTTTATTATTTCCAAACATACATGAAAATCTCTTGGCTATTTCTTCACCACTTTATTCCCAGATGCATGATTTCTTTTGGCTTTGTGCAGTAAATGTGTATTCTGCCATATTTAGGGAGCACCTCCCAGGAGGTAGCCATTATGCTGGGGCTGGAGAGTGACAGGAGAGATATTTCGCTGGAAGAGTTTAAAACCTAGTGAGAGATAGCATTAAGCAGATCATGTCATTAAAAAAGCTAAGTTCTAGGGGCACCTTGGTGGCTCAGCCTATGAAGCATCCAACTCTTGATTTTGGCTTAGGCCATGATCTCACAGTTGGGTTCGTGAGATTGACCCCTGTGTCAGGCTCTGGTCTGACAGTGCAGATCCTGCTTGGGATTCTCTCTCTCTCCTTTTCTCTGCCCCTCCCCTGCTCTCTTTCTCTCTCAAAAATAAATATGTAAACCAAGTGCTATATGTATAGCTAAGTGCTATAAAATCAGTAAGCACAGAGCTGTGGTCACACAGAGGAGGGTTCCGTGATCAGCTTGGAAAGAATGGTTAAGAAGGTTTTTTGGGGAAGGTGACACATAAGCTAAATTTTGAAGGATGAGTAGGAGCCGGCCGGGTGTAGTGGCAGAGAAGGGAACAGCACAGCAAAGGTGTGGAGGCAATAACCACAAGAGGTTCCTGGGAGCCCCAAGGAGTTGGGTTTTGCTGAATGTAAGTTGTAAGTGAGATTTGCAGTGGGCTGTGGGAAGCGGAAGGTAGTGGCTGGAAGTGGTCTGGAGACCGTGGCCTGCTGTATAACTCAACCAGTTAAAATGCCAACAAAGGTTAGAGGGTAAGAACACATCCTGGTAACTGTAGATCCAGTACTTCAGTCAGAACAGCGCCGCTGGTGCAGGCTGTGGACAGTGTGTTTTTGAAGATCCCAGTCTCTAACACCTTTTTGCCTATTGCTTCCTGTGTGTTCCCACCCTGATCTCCCAGCTTCTCAAAAGCCTTCCTTCACCGCAGGAGGCAAGGTCAAAGCAGACCTCTTTTCAAGCATGTCTGCCTCCTAACAATGGACTGCCCGCATCCGCAAAAGCAACAAACGTTTCCTGACACATTACATGCCAGGCTCTGTGCAAAGCACTGTTAAGTGCAAACATGACATCATTCAATCCTTCATTATCCCTCCTTTAACAATGAGGATGGACCAGGCCTTCTGGAAAATCTTAAGCAGATGACAGCCAAGAGATGAGAGAATTTTTTTGAGGGGGAGTGAGCAGAATTCAGGAGGGTGGGAGCAACTTCCAACTCCAACATCCCTCCCCACAGACTGACTATGGACATATATTCCTGAGCTATCAGTCCTTTAAGACCCAAGTACTCAGTATCAGGAACAAGACTAAGAAGAGCTTCATGGTCTGGTGTGCTTGGGTCAGTGATTATTATTTTCAGGCACAGGACTTGGACAATGATATATGTCATGTACAATGAGTTGTATAACTGGACTCCTTACATTTAATTTTGGTTTTTGTCATAAGAGAGGGAGGACTAGAGAGCCCTGTGTCTGTGATCTGCCTGCCTCTGGCCCTTTGAACCACCTGAGTCTGTTATTATGCTAGGTGAACTCAGTCAGAGAAAGACAAATACCATATGGTTTAACTTACATGTGGAATCTAAAACACAAAACAAATGAACAAGCAAACAAAGAGACTCTTAACTATAGAAAACAAATTTGTGGTTGCTAAAGGGGAAGTTGGGGGAGGATGGTTGGAATGGGTGAAAAGGATGAAGAGGTACAAAGTTACAGTTTATAAAGAAGTCCCAGGTGAAAAGTCCAGCACAGGGAATATAATCACTATATTGTAATAACATATGGTGACAGATGGTGACTCCATGTATCGTGGTGAGCACTGAGTAATGTATAGAATTGCTGACTCAACATATTGTACACCCGAGACTAGTACAACATTGTATGTTGATTATGCTTTAATAAACAAGCTCACAAACAAAACTACCTGACCCTGTAGGAACTCACCAGCCCTTAAAGGCCACAGAGGCCAAAGCAGGAATTTATTGAGATTACCTAGGGTCACCTTGCCCACACCCAGTTTATCCTTGATCTGACCCTCTCTTCCCCAACCCCCAGCCTGACTTACTCAGATTCCTCCCTGTGGTTCTTTGGTCTCAGTTTCCCTCACTTTTCCAGAGGGATTCTAACACCCTGTCTCTTGGTTCCAGTGCTTGCTGAATCTAACTCTACCCATGTAAATCCAGCTTCTAGTCCAGTGGCAGACAGATGGGAGCAAAGATGCTGATCTACCTGGGTGCTTGATAAAGCCTACTGATGGGGGCAATAGTAAGAGCTAATATTTACCGAGCACTCCTTTGACCAAGTCTCGTGTGTTATTCAACCACATTCCTAAATCCCATAGTTAGTTCTCTATCCTCATCTTCCTTAGAATGACCCGTAGGCTACCTTTGACTTTGTCCACCTTCCTTGCAGGACATCTCACTCTCTGGATGTTCTTCCTTTCCACTCTCTTTCGAGAACTCTTCCTCTTCTTCCTGACCCCTTAATATTGGGGTGACCATGGCTTGGTCCTTGGTTTTCTTGGTTATTTATACTCGCTTCCTTTGACCTCACTCACTCCTGAACTTGTATATCAAACTGCCTGCTTGACATATCTACGTCTAACAAACATCTCAAACATCTCACGAATCTCAAATTCATGTCCTTCCTATAAAACCTACTCTACCGTCAGCCTTCATCATCTCAACTGATGACAACTATATCATTCTGTGGAGTCATTCCCCCACTTCCCTTTACATCCAATCCTTCAACAAATTCTGTTGATTCCATCTTCAAAATATGTCTGGAATCTGACTACTTCTCGCCACTCCACTGATATCCCCTTTGTTATCACTTGCCTGGATTATTGCAACAGCTTCCTAACCAGTCTTTCTGCCTCCATTCTTACCCATAGAAGTAAGAAGTACATGGTAGCCAAATCTTTTAAGACAGTATAAATTAGACCATATCACTCCTCTGCTCTACATCCTGTGGTGGCTCTTTCTTTTCCTCAGTGCAAAAGCCCAAGTCCTCATAGTGGCCTATGAGGTGTCCTGATGGCATCTGGTCTTGTAACCTTTCTGACCTCATCTCCTACTCTTCTTGTCCTCCCCTCCTTGGTTCTAGTCACACTGTCTTCCTTATGAAGGAGATCAGAATATACCACCCCAAAATATGGCATATCTTTCTGGCATGTGGATTATTCTGAGCTGAAGACAATTGAGAAACAGCAGATGTAGGATGAGCTCTCTGTCCTCTTTCTGTCTATGTAAAAGTAGGTCATAAACTTCCCTGTGAAGCTCTCCCCCTGCCCCATATCAGAAAGAGGAGACAACTCTCATATTGGTGGTGGTGCCAGCTTGAATCTGCATAAGAAACCTTACTGAAATAACCTTTGTATTCCATTAGTTTCCCTCTATATAACTATTTACCCAAAATTCACTGCCCCTGGAAGGCCAAATCCTTTGTCTCGGTACTTCACAAATTTATTGCTCTTTTAAAATGGTATAAAAGCTCCCAGCCCTAACCACTTCTTTGGGTTTTTATTTCCTTTTCTGTGAAGTATACATTAAAAAAACTAAAATATTAACATCAAATAAAGTTTGTTTACCTTTTCTCCTATTAAGCTATCTTTTGTCAATTTAATTTGCAGTGTCCCAGAAATGGACTACAAGAGGGTGCCGGAAAGTTTTTTCCTCCTCTACACTCTATTTCTCAGACATGCCAGGTGCACACTCACTTTAGAGCTCTTGTGCTGGCTGGTCTCTTTGCATAATACTTTTTCCCCAGATGCAGGCTTGACCCACTCTCTTAGCGTCCTCAATTCTTTGCTCAGATGTCCCCCTTCTCAATGAGACTTACCCTAACACCACATTAAAGACTGCAAGCCACCCCCCGCCCACTCAATCTTGCTTCTCCTGCTCTATTTCCACCTAGCACTTATCACCTTTCATATTAAATGGTTTACTTATTTATGATTTTTGCTCTTCCCTCCTATTGGAATGTAAATTCCAATCAGGAATGCAGTACCTAGAAAAATAGCTAGTATTTTAGGATGGTGTGCTTCGGGCCCTCTTATAAGCACTTTACATATGTTAAGAAATCTAGTGTTGATATCAACCCCATGAGGTAGGTACTATTTTTATCTCCATTTTATGGATGAGCACACTGAGGTGTGTAGAAGTTAAATGACTTGCCTAAAGCCACACAGCTAGTAAGTGGTGAATCCTAGACCTAAATAATCTGGCTCCGGAGTTCTTGCTTTTAACCCAAAAGATATACTGCCTTTGGTTGCATAGCATATTGTAGGTGTTTAATAAGTGTTGGTGATGTGAATACGTGAATAAACAATGAGAACTATTACTAAGGGAATCATTTTATTGCTACCATACGGGTGAGCTGAGGGTATGAGCTGACATGACAAGCAACCTGTTCACCCAGGTAGGGAGACAGTGGCAGGACTGGGGTCTGCACCCAAAATACTGCTTCTATTTCTATCACTTAACACCATGGGCAGAGGATGATGGTAAACTGCTGATCAGGGGCACCTGGGTGGCTCCATCAGTTAAGTGCCTGACTCTTGGTTTTGGCTCAGGTCATGATCTCCCGGTTTGTGAGCTCAAGCCCTGCATGATGCTCTGTGCCGGCCATGTGGAGCCTGCTTGGGAGTCTCTCTCTCCCTTCCTTCTCTCTCTGCCCCTCCCCCACTCACGTGTGTGTGCACGCAGGCACTCGTGCAAAAATAAATAAATAAACTGTTGATCAGCATGGATTTTCATGGATTCTCATTGTAAACCCTTCATGAACACTACCTAATGCACGTGTCCAGTCGTTCTCATGAAATACCATGAAGGAGGTAGGGAAAGGGCATTAATCTCTAACACACCAATACGAAAACTAATCCCATAGAGGTTGATTAGCTTTTTCAAAGCAAAAATATAACTCAGGCAGAGCTACTGTTTCCCAGACAGATTCCAATTTCCCAGTAATCTACAGAAATGCAGAGGAAACAAGAGTTACTCCTATTAACTTAACTCCTTTGTCTTAAGAAGAATGCTTGAGATTAGACCTGCGTCACTTTGTGACACAAGATCTGGGTGGAGACTGGCCATGCCTGGTCACTGCTGCTCCCAATCCTGGTCTGAGAACCACTTCGGGGCTCAAAGTCATTCTTGTAAGCTTTCCAACTGTGCTCTGGGGACCAAGTTGTCTTACTGTTTGCTCAGCCAGCTCTCCATCTCAGAGAGAGAGAGCCCCTTTTGGAGAAACTCATTTATTTACATGTCTGCATTCTTGACCTCACCATGTAAACAGTTAATAATCACTGAAGGAGGATGAATATCAGGAGCATTGGGAAATGGGACCCTTTAGAGTGAGTGTTGTTTCTGACCGCTGACAACATGGGGAGCTCGGGGGAGAGGGCAGCTCCAATCTCCCCTGGCTGGAGCAGCACGCGTTGTCAGGTCTTAGCCTGGACTGTGTTGTTAGGGCCACTGCAAAGTCTCCTCTACCTTATCCTCAGCTCAGATGGTTCCTTCTATGCCCCAGGCAATAAACCCTCTCCCCTCAGCTCCACCAGAGCCCTCCTCACCTTGGATTGTCACCGTCTGTTCACTGTGTCTCCCCAGCTAGACAGCGAGATCCCCTAAGGGCAGAGGTGGGTCTTACTCATCTTTGTATCACAGAACTCAGTGCACAGCCTATTGGGGTCATAAAATTTGGGCAGTGAACTGATGACAGAAATAAAACCCCATGTGGCCTCAGTCAAAGAAGAATGGTGATCACATGGAGTTTGTATTCCAGTTATGGGACCCATTTTCAGCTCTGACCAACCTGTCAATTACTCGTTTTGCAAGGGGCTTGCAAGTCTTGTCTCCATTGTGACATTACAGGTAGGGCCACACAGAACTGAGGGGCAGAAGGCAGGCATCTGAGGGAGAGACACGAAGATGATGAAGGGATATGGGTAGGATGGTTTTTCCCCTGTATTGGAAGACATCCAAACGTTATTAACAGTGAGGATACTTTCTCTGTACCCAGTGTACATTGAGACCCAGCCAGGTAGAGATACTGAGATTCTCCTGAAAGCTTGGTTGAGGTCACAACACAAGGAAGTGACCTGTCCCCAGGCGGTGCTAGGACAAGCATAGTGTGGCACTCAGGAAAGGATCAGCAGTATCTGAGTAAGGATAGAAGACAAGAAATCCAGATCCACCGAGATACCGAGGCAGTCCTTTGGGGACCGCAGGCTAAGTGTCATTACCAATTCCATACTGAGGAGGGGTCGCATCACCATCAGGTCTCACTGCGAGGTGTTTGCACCTGTATATGATTATGTTCTCCATTTACCAGAGAGCAACTCACACAGTTCTCTTCCCCCAGCAAAGATGAAATTAATGTTTTCATTAATGTTTTAATGTTTTCATAACTCTCCATATGTCCGATCTTAACCCCATAGATCCAACAACTTATCTTGGTCCTGATTCTAGAGTTCTGTTTGGGTAGGACTTGTTTCTTAACAAAGTGTATTCTTGTACATATGTGCTCTGCTTCAACCTGGGACGTGGTAGGTGCTCTGTCGTGGTTCAGTAAGTGAATGAATTTAGCCCAGGCGCTGGATACCATCCCTGGTATAGCTTCTCCACAATGCCCGCCTAGCACCCTTTCTCTATGGCTCGTGCCTTCTCCTCTGGACCCACCTGTCTCGATCTTTTTTTTCCTTTTTTAAAACACTGAACAAATGGTTAAGCATTGAGGAATCACAGTATAGCTCTCTGCCTTGTCACTTCGCAGAAGAGAGAGAAGCAAACCTACTCAAAGCAGTATCTGAGTGGCTGAGATTTATTCCCTCTTATCTTTCCCTCAAGTTCAAGTTAAACAGTGACAGATTCTGTTTTGGTTTCCCTGCTTTCTATTCCCCAGATAGGAAACCATCTGCCGTGATGAAAACGATTTATCCCTGGAATTGTGTGTAATGGAGAGAGAAAAAATGGGGCCCACTTCGTTAATGTTGACTATGAATTTGTGTTGTGAACTGACCATATCAGCTATTTAGCTGGAAGCACTGCTGTTGAGAAGATGTCCAGCTGACTCCAGATTTGGGGCACTGGCAGTTCTAGGTTTGAATCCTGGCTCCAGCACTTTCTACCTGTGGGACCAGGGCATGCTTCATCATGTCATGTTTGTGAGCTTCACTTTCCTCATCTATGACCTAGGGAATTTAATGCCTACTTGATACATGGCTATAGTTAAGTCATATTATTATGGGGAGGAATCTCATCACCATATCCAGCAAAAGGTGCTGATCTTGGACTTTAATTTAACATATGCCCTCCTTCCAGAGACATTTGAATAGGGCCCAACACCTTGCTCCAGAGTATGAAATTCTGATGGGGGCACAGGCTCATGCTCAATGTCTTGGGCAAATCACAATGTGTGAGTCAGAAGAACAAGAGCTTCTGGAATCAATGAAGCTTAGAGAGGAGGCCTCAGAAACAGGCAGGGTGGTGGGGCGCCTGAGTGGCTCAGTCGGTTAAGCCCCTGACTTTGGCTCAGGTCAGATCTCACGTTAGTGGGTTCAAGCCCCGCGTCAGGCTCTGTGCTGACAGCTAGCTCAGAGCCTGGAGCCTGCTTCCAGTTCTGTGTCTCCTTCTCTCTCTGCCCCTCCCCCTCTCATGCTCTGTCTCTCTCTGTATCAAAAATAAATAAAACATAAAAAAAAAAAAAGAAACAGGCAGGGTGGTGACCCAAAGGAAGATGACGAATCCATTTAGTTGATATTTGAGTACCAAGTATATGCCAGGCACTGTCATAGGACTGGAGATCCAATGGTGATTTAAGACAGATCAAACCCTTACCCTAATACAGCTCACATTCTATTTGAAGAAATGGCTAACAAGCATAAGAAGTAAATCAAATATATGGTCAAAAGATGTACAAATCTAGATAATTTGTGTGGGGGGGGATTTGCTGGGGCTTACAATTTTTTTAAGTTTATTTATTTATTTATTATGAGAGAGAAAGAGAGAATCTTAAGCACTGTCAACATGGAGCCTCATGGGGGCTTGAACTCATGAGCTGCAAGATCATGACCTGAAAAGAAATCCAGAGTTGGATGCTTAACTGACTGAGCCATCCATGCGCCCCCAGGGTTTACAATTTTAAACAAGGTGATCAGGTCAGCCTCCTTGAGAAGGTGACATTTGAGCAAACGCTGAAGGAATGAAAACGTATGTCTCCAAAAAGTATGGGACTGCCTGGGTTGGGGTGGAGGTGAGTGGGCAAGGGGTAAAAACCTGGAGGGAAGAATTGCATCAGGCCTCCCCTCAGTGCCTGGTGATGTCAGAGAAGGCAAAGGGCAGTGTCTGTGCTCATTATGTTTTTTATGGACCAGCAGGTAAGGACTCTTCCTCCCTCCTCCCCACCATGACTACACTGGGTCTCTGTCTGTCTTGAGCAGCTTCATTTTTTTTTAATAGTTTATTGTCAAATTGGTTTCCATACAATACCCAGGGCTCTTCCCCACAAGTGCCCTCCTCCATCACCACCACCTCTTTTCCCCCCTCCCCCACCCCCTTCAACCCTCAGTTCATTTTCAGCATTCAATAGTCTCTCCAGTTTTGTGTCCCTCTCTCTCTCCAACTCTCTTTCCCTCTTCCCCTCCCCCTCGTCCTCCATTAGGTTTCTCCTGTTTTCCTGTTATGAGTGCTAACATATGGTTTCTGTCCTTCTCTGCCTGACTTATTTTGCTTAGCATGACACCCTCGAGGTCCATCCACTTTCCTACAAATGGCCAGATTTCATTCTTTCTCATTGCCATGTAGTACTCCATTGTGTATATATACCACATCTTCTTGATCCACTCATCAGGTGATGGGCATTTAGGCTTTTTCCATGTTTTGGCTATTGTTGCCATTGGAGCAGCTTCATTTTTATCAAAGCAGATGAATCAGCTCTTCTCTGAATTACGATTGCCGTGTATGGTTGTGCAGGTTGGACACTGCATAAGAAGACATACCTAAGAGGTTTCTGTTTATATTTTAGACATTCTTGATTTGTATATTATGATCATTTTCTGGCAGGTGGCAGTAAAATGTTCCAATGAAAGCAATATATTGCAATGCTCTTCTGACTCTCAGGATAAAGTGTCTTGAAGAAGAACTTTTTCTAATTCACATTAATGTATCTGGCAACCTTGAAGATCCAGATTTCCAAGCGGTGTCCTCCGTGGTTTGCCAGTGATAGATTTACTGGGTAAGACTAGTCTGTCCTTTGCAGAAAACTCTACTGTGTACCTCAGAGTGGAAATTCCAGCATTCTCTGTTGAAGAGTCTTCATTCAGATAGCAGTCTGATTGGAAGAATGAGCGAGCCCAGAAAACGCACGGCCAAGCTGCATTTAGAGGGCAAGCATGCAGTATTGTTTGAGTTTGGGGATGCAGCACCCACAGCACCCCTCAACCCCATCCCTGCATTGGTTCCTTCTCAACACGGTCTCTGAGACCTCCTCTAGCCTCATCAGCCCTTACTTCCTCTGCAGAGCCTTCTCTAAAGCCCAAAGCCCACTTCATGCATATACAGTGACTCTGTTCTAGTGCTCACAGACATGGTAACAGTTCCTTTTAAGTATTTATTCTCTCTCTGTAATTCAAACGACAGCTTCAACTGCCTATGTATCCCACTAGACCGGACTCCTTGAAGGCTGGACTGTGTCTTACCAACTTTGGGAAACCCTCCTAGACACTGTAGTTGCTCAAGAAATGTGCTGTTGAGAAACTCTTTCTCAAGTGTAATTACTAAGCATCTTCTGGTGATAATAAAGAAATGGTCCTTTTAAATGATACATTTTAAAACTGCAGCACATACCATGAGCAGCTTCTAAATTCTTTAAGTCTGAAAAGGCTGTTTTTTCCATCTCTCACGTTTGCATTAAGCCCAGTAATTCTTAGGAGCTGAGATATAAATATGCTTCAAATAAACACCCATGCAGCTAGGAACAACACCTGTAATTATGGGGTCATGGATCGAATTGCCCAGACTACAGTCTTCGTGCCCAAGGGTGTACACTTGTCCCTCTTTGGGGTTGGAGAGAAACCTCCTATCCCAATATGGCAAGCAGGGGCCACCCAGAGCCCTGAGCCGGTATAACTGGGCTGCCCCCTGGGTCTTGTTGCCACCGGTTTGGTTTCTGCCAGCCTTGCTCACTGGGGAAACGCACAGAGTATGTGGCCTCTGTAACCCCAACACGGAAGTCTTCATGGAAAGTTGCCATTCTCAGGCGTCAGGCATGTCCATGAGCAAAGTCCCCAGGGGAACTCTGGGGCAGAAATATCCCAACTTAAAAATATTCTCCAAGTGGCTTATAAAATGTGTACAAGTTCAATGACTCTCGGCTTCCCTGTGCTGTGGCAGCTGGTCTGTCTGTGTTTATTTGTTCCTCAGACTCGTGAGTATTCAGAGGGACTGCATTTGTCTTGCTCTGTCTCCTCTGTGAGAGGCCAAGAACCCCTCAGGACAGAGGTTAGCTACCTCAAATAAGTGGTGGGCCCGACTGGGACCCTTGTGCTCCAGAGTGGATGTTAATGGAGGCTGGGGACAGCTTGGGCAGCAGTGGGCAGGGCTGGGTGTCGTCTGGGTGGCAGCGTGTCCATCAACAGAGAATAGCGTGCTGGTATTTTCTCTACTGGCAGTGGAAACCATCCCTGGTGCCATCTTGACTCCACTTACTGTAGGCAGCCACTCCTTGCCTGTTCTGTGTCCTTGAAGCTGAGTGAGAGGTGAGAGCAGTCACTGGCCTGATAAGGTACAGTGTCAGAGGGTAGCCGGCAAACATTATAAATATGATTTAAACTATAGAATCCAGGGGCACCTGGGTAGCTCAGTCAGTTAAGCATCTGATATCAGCTCAGGTCATGATCTTGCAGTTTGTGGGTTGGAGGCCTGCATTGGGCTCTGTGCTGACAGCTCAGAGCCTGGAGCCTGTTCAGATTCTGTGTCTCCCTCTCTCTCTGCCCCTTCCCTGCTCACACTCTGTTCCCCCCCAATAATAAACGTTAAAATATTTTTTAAAAAAACAACCCCCAAACAATAGAATCCATAATGTTGAGAACATTCCCTTTGGCCAGCACTGTAACTGGAGCTGGCCAAGCTAGTGGGCCAGGACTGGAGGAGGAAATTCCTCACCAAAGGTTTTGGGGAGATGTCAGCCAAAGAAGACATCTAACTAGGCTACAAAGAAGTGGGGCTGAGGAGATAAAAGGGGGCCCAGCCTCCTTTCCTCAGTCATCTCATGACCTCTGTAGCCCATAAAGCACTGACGCACCGGAAGGGATCCTGGGCCCCCTGGGACTGCAGCCACATCAAATACCCAAGGAGGGACAAAGAGGCTATGTTTTAAAGCCCACCTAGGTGACTTTAGTTGGCAATGGATTTTCCACTTTATGCTTCTTGGCAGGATCCTCAAATTGACCTTCACGGCCTTGGATTTCAGCTTTCAGTGTTGGTGCCGTAGACACCACCTCGTAGTAGTCGAATTTGCTCCTCATCGTTATGTTGCTCGTTACTGTTGTAAAGCCTTTCACGTTCCTGAGAGGAACAATCCTGAGAGGTGTGTAGAATGAACAGCCCTGTCTCATGCAGGGCCGTCCCACTAGTGAGCAGTGGAGGCAGAACCTGGACCCAGATAATCCGACTCGATTTCTGCTTTGGCACATCAGTTTTGTCCATAAATCACTGATAGTCACACCTTTCCAAGTGCCGTATGACCATGCCCTCCCATGTATGTAGGTTTAATTAGCTATACATTATAAAATGCATGACGGTGCTAATATATGAGCATGTTTCACAGCCCATGAGAACATATTTTAAAAGGGCAAAGAATGAGGGGCACCTGAGTAGCTCAACCAATTGAGTGTCTGACTTCAGCTCAGGGCATGATCTCACGGTTTGTGAGTTTAAGCCCCGCATCGGGCTCTGTGCTGACAGCTCAGAGCCTGGAGCCTGCTTCGGATTCTGCGTCTCCCTTTCTCTCTGCCCATCCCCTGCTCACATTCTATCTCTCTTTCTCAAAAATAAAGAAACATTTAAAAATGGCAAAAAATGAAATAAATGATATATATTTTAAAGCCCAGGGGCCAACATTTGTTGGTAGGGGATTTATTTTGTTATTCAGATGACTTTTGCATAGGTTTAAGATCTTCTCATGAAACATTAGGAAAAAAACGAGAAACAAAGAACCAAGAAAGGGCCAACAAATAGTTATGGGAGGTCTGGGCAGCAGCCTCGGATCCAGGCGGTAAACTGAGATGAGGGGCCAGGGCTGCCCTCCGAATCGCTGGCATTCTAGTTGGGCCCGTAGGGCGACAAAGGCAAGGGCTTGATGAGTTCTGCTTCTGCCGTCCCAGCCACACCACTGTTAGCGGCTCTGTACTCCTGCCCCTCGGGGGGGTCGTGTTGGGTAGCAGGCGAGAGGCTGACTCCAGAGCTAGATCGCTGGGTTCACAGCCCTGGCTCTGCCATTCACTAGTTTTACAATCCTGGGAAGCTTCCTGATTGTGTGCCTCCGTTTCCTCCTCTGTAAGGAGGGGCTAATAATAGTGCCTCCTCCACTGGGCCGTTGCCTGGATCAGATGATATGTACACATCCTTTGCATAATTAATATTTAAAGCAGGAAGGACAGTGTTTGAAACATAGTGCTACACGGACTGGCTGTTGTGATCATTGTTATACAGCTGTTACATATTGTTATAATGTCATTATTCTCTCTGCCCTTTCTGGACATAATGGGATCTGAATTCCCGGGGACCTGCTTCCCGTGTTTCCACCTCTGACTCAATCTCTGAAAAAGCCTAAATTAAAAAGGTACAAGCACTTCCTGGGCAAGTGTGCTCTGGGAAAAAAGGAAAACAGCTGTGCCACATGTAATAGGAAACAAAAGCCTTTGGAAGGAGGTGGGATGATGATTCGGAAAAGCAAGCATAGCTTCAGCCACACTAGACACCCGTCCACTTCACCAGGTCCCAGTTTCGTCATCCCTAATGTGAGGGACTTGCAGCAGGTGATACCAGAGGTTCCTTTCAGAGTTGACATTGTTTGGCTCTGTTCTGCTTTATTTTGAGCTGTGGTCACTCTTAGGATTTGGAATTTCAAACAGTCTCCTAGGTTTAGCGCCTGGTCGTAAGATCTCCCGGTCTCAGGTTTGGTCCCCATGCCACGGTACATCGCGAGCCTTGGGACATGTGCCAGGTTAACCTTTAAAGTAACAAATCACAAATGTTTTAAACTTTTAGAAGAACAGATGTGTCATATTCTTTATGATACATACAGGTTGATGGGTTGACAATGTAGGCATTCATATTAGGATGCCAGATAAAAATACACACATCATATAAGCTGATCTCCAGGCAGTTGTATATATAGCTAGCCATAGAAATTTCTACCTACTTATAGATACTTTATGCTGCATAGAGCTAGTTATATATAAGTAGATAAATCTGAGGTACACATCACATACCTCCGTATTTCCTGGGTGTTTGTGTCAGAAGTGCAAAAAACACTGCACTTCAGCAAAAACAGGTGTTCGTAATTTTTAAAAATCCACAACTTTTATGAAAAGTTGTATATATCTATACAAATGTAAATATTGATATATAGATTACATAGACATTATCATTGAATATTAACAGTTATTATTTCTGGGTAGTGGCATTTCAGGTGATTTCTTACTTTTTTCCTTATGGTTTATGTATTGTGACTTTTTTTGTTATGTTGAGCATGTATTATTTATATAATCAGAAGAAAAGAAAGCCCTTTTCATGGCTAAGAGTGTCTAAAAGACACCAACTCAGATATTGGCATAAAGAGAAAATCATTAAAGGCAAAAACTAACAAAATATCTGATGCAGTAACTAAACAAAGAAAGAATAGCTCAAATCTCCTAAGGTAGGAAACATTTAGTGCACGTTTATAAGTGCAATGTTTTATTTTTATTTATTTATTTTTAAATGTTTTTATTTACTTTTGAGAGAGAGAGAGCACAAGTGGGGGAGGAGCAGAGAGAGAGAGGGAGACACAGAATTTGAAGCAGGATCCAGCACAAAGCCCGATGCAGGGCTCGAACTTGCAAACTGCGAGATCATGACCTCAGCTAGTGTCTGATGCTTAACTGACTGAGCCACCAAGGTGCCCCATAAATGTCGTGCTTTAGATATTTTTGTTTATAAGATATTTTTGTTTGTAATTACATTCTAGGGCTTCTTGGACCTTTCATAAAACTGATTACAACTAGAAAATTCTAGATAATGTTCTGAGTTGGGACAGTTTAGCCTTTTAAGGACAAATGAGTGCTTTAACACATTTCTTTCCATAGACTATATATTTTTTTTTAGTTTGACAAAACTATCCAAGTGATCACAATTGTGTTGGGTGGTTTACTATGTTAATATCCGGGGACCCTTACCCAGGTCCCTCATCTCAGTCTGCCCCCCCCAATACACACACACATACCCCCTCAGTCCTTATTTGAAAGACAGCCCCTTCCCAGCTGCAACCCCTGCCCCACGTTGGCCCCCCAAGGCCCTGGGTGCAGCAGTTCCGCAGCTGGACCGTTGGGAGAGCCTTGAGTGCTTAACAATAGTGGAGGAAGCTGGTGCAGGCTCTGAGCTGACAGCCTCGCAGACGGTGTCTGTCCGAGGCAGGGGAGAGACGTGGGCACACCTCCCCCACAGGGGAGCCTGTCTCCCTTGCTCTGGATCAGGCTCTTGGAACAAAGAGTGTCCCAGAACAAAGCGTCTCAGTTCCCATCGCACCAGGAGTGGGGGCAGGGGGACTGAAGGCGAGCATCTCAAGAAGTGTTCCCTTCAGGACTGTTCATGATCTGCTCATGGGTCTGCGTGGACTCAGGTGAGGCCCCTCCACCCCCAGAAGCCGATCAGGCAATATCCCGGTTGGCCAGAGAACAGTCCCCCTTCACAAGGCCAGGGCTATGCATTCCTCTTGCCTTGAGTAGAAAAGTTCTACTCAAAATACCCATTTAGCGCTTAATACAACAATACTAGTGAATACTTCTTAGATTCGCACTTATAAAGTGCCAGGGGTCAAACTAAACAAATGCTTTACATGTGTGAGCTAATTTTATCTTCCCAACAGCTCTATGAGGTAGGAACTATTATCACCCTCATTGCAAAGAGGAAAAAACTTGAGTAATAGGAAGTCACTTTCTGTAAGTCATACAATGAATTAACTAGTTCAGTCAGATTCAAATCCAGGTCTATCTTCCCCTCGAACCCATGCTCTTAACCTTTGTTTTATACACACTGTGCTCGAAGCTATGAACGAGACAGCTTGGTCCCTGCCTTCATGGAGCTCACAGTCTCACAGGAAGAACGGATAAAGAAGAGTTAATTATGTGTGTGAAACATGAGTGAGAGAAGAGAATGCACCAAAGAGAGCTAGCCTAGGTGGGCTGGACGGTTCACCTGTATGTGCAAAACCATATTCTGGAATATTTTATGAACAGAAGCTTAGCTTATAAACAGAATCTGGCTTACACGAAACTTTGTCTGAATCTTTTTTTTTTTTTTAATGTTTATTTACTTTTGAGAGGGAGGGAGAGAGAGGGAGAAAGAGGGAGGGAGCAGAGAAGGGGCAGAGAGAGAAAAAGACAGAATCTGAAGCAGGCTCCAGGCCCCGAGCTGTCAGCACAGAGCCCAACACAGGGCTTGAACCCATGAACCACAAGATCAAGGCCTGAGCCAAAGTTGGAAGCTCAGCTGACTGAGCCACCCAGGCGCCCCATAACCTTGTCTGAATCTTTGATGTTAAGGAACTACAAGCACTCAGGGGAGTCAAGCTTAACAATTACTTAGGGGTGGTGGATAGGAACAAGGTGAAGCAGAAATGCACATAAGTTCAAAGTGGACATTAGGGACTCCCCTCTTGCAAATGCTTGACTTCATCTTGTCCAACAATATTGGAATTATATCTGGCAAAGAAAGTGGGAGGTATATTTCTCCCAAAATATTTCTTTTGGCAAATATTTGAGGATTCAAAATGTGACCACTGATCTACCATGTTTTCATTTGAGAGGAAACAAGAGTCTTTTTGGATTAAGAGCCCAAGGAGAGCTGTTTGTCAGTTTCATCCCCAAAGCCTCTTTCCCTTCTGGGGCTCAGCAGGCACGTTAGTGGGCCAGAGACAGTAGAAAGGGCTTATCTTGAGTTTTGGCCTCCTGGAATAGAAATTTAATTTCAAAAAGGTACATTATTATTCATATTTCTGTCTCCATGAAAATCAAACATTCTATTTTTATTGCAAGTACTCTAGTAAATAAAGGACCTTTTCCCACCCAATCTATTCTTGCAAAGATAGCCGAACAGAGTGTCAAAATATATTCCAACTGAAGAAGCGTCTTCATGGCAGGTAAATGGATTTGGAACTTTATCAAGTGTTTATTAAGGGAATGGCAAATGTTGAAGGTTTCAGCTGAAGCTTCTAATTGCCAAGTTAACAATTTTGGGGAAATCTCAACCAAGCTCTGTGGTGCCTGGTAAATATTCTCTGGCCATTTTGATTCAACATGCAATTACTTAATGTAGTGTCAGAAAGGAGCTTTAACTTCGAGTCCAAAAGTCTAGGTTCCAAATCTTTTTGTTAACTGCTTGTCAGGACTCAGTTCTGAAAATTCTTTGTGTCTTCATCTGTTGAATAAAGATCATACTTACCTGGCAAGGTCATTTAAAGGATCAATACAATGATTGCAAGGGTCCGAATAAATGATATCCCCTTCTCTAAGTTAGGAAAAATGGGTGGGAATGGTATCACAGCTAGGCGGAAGGATGTCAATATATTGCCTTTAGTAGCGATGAGCCCACGAGCAAAGGCTTAACTTAGGGTATAAAACAACAGTGGACCTTTCTTCCCAGTTACCGGACATGGCTTTGACCTTATCAAATGGTGATCATGGAGGAGCAGGCTAAATGATGGCAGGCAGGGGATGAAGAGAGGGGAGGGATCTGAGCCATCTACCCTCACAGAGCTGCAGCATGACTTTTGTGGGTCACAGGCTCTTCGGCTTTCAGGGGCCTCTGTGTCCATAAAAAATACTAACAATTACATATGCATTGGCATAAAGATGAATATATTAGCATTACATTTCTTTAGCATAACATTTTAAAACATTTTCTTGGACCTAACCTAAAAAAGTGTTTTTTCTTCTGCATTTAAAACACTTTTTGTGGGTCCCTACAAGTATTTAGATGGTCAAGTTGGCCTTGCGTGGCCAGCCCTTGTTCTCAAATTTCCCAACTAGACTAGCCCCTCCTCGCTTCTTGCAGAGTATTGGTGAGCCAAAATGGAGAGGCTAGATGTTGCTCCAGGCAGAGACATGAACTCAGGGGAAAGGATGTTCCCCAGATCCCATGAAAGTCAAGTGCTAAAAAAAAATGCGTGAAGTAGCCTAGACTGTGAATAACACCAAAATGTGTAAGACATTTTCTCTGTCTTCAAAAATTGATTATAGCACAAGGCAGATGGAAATAAGAGCAAAATTGGAGAACAAGCCACATGCTGAGTGAATTTCGAGAAACAATTCCTTGTGGTAGTGATACTTGAACTTGTCCTTGAAGGATAAAGACTTTTGTTAGACAAGCGAGACTGGCATGGAGTGGAGAGGTCATTCTGGACTGGGAGACAGGGAAAGATATGGATTCACTTGAATACAAGGATGTTCTGGAAATCAAAGTTCAAAAGGCAGCCCTAACAGCGATGGGGGGGCTCAGTTGGTTAAGCGACTGACTTTAGCTCAGGTCATGATCTCACTGTATGTAAGTTCGAGCCCCACGCTGGGCTCTGTGCTGACAGCTCAGAGCCTGGAGCCTGCTTCAGATTTGTGTCTCCCTCTCTCTCTGCCCCTCCTCCACTCATGCTCTGTCTGTCTCTCAAAAATAACTAAACATTAAAAAAATGTTTTTAAAGTAGACACTTACCTTATTCTTGTGACTCCACTGGACTCCCCGTTTAATATTTTTATAACAGCGGTGGGAGGGGGAGATGCTGTTATTTAGTTGGTACCTACCATGTGCCAGGAGACTTACAGCCATTGCCTCATTTACTCTTCACCACAGCGATCTGAGGTGGATATCATTACCCCCCCTTTCTTCAGACAAGGAACTTAAGACCCCAAAAGCATAAATGACTTGCCCATGGCCCCAGAACCTAGCAGGTGTCAACAGATTGGCTCTTGATTGCCAGCCCAGGGCCCTGTTGCCTAACTCCTGGGAGACCTCAAAGGGGTTTTCCAAGAATTATACGAAGAGTTCCTACAATTATATTTCAGGTGGAATGTTGTCCCAGAGCCTCATTTCTGGTGTTCCACTTTCCCAACTCTCAGACCAGTGTTTTCCGTCTCCTCACCCTGAGCACCTACCTGGTGAGGCCCCTACACACGTGTCCTCATCTGTTCATCAGCACTGCCCTTCTGGGTCTCCCATGCCGGGTCCAGATCTCTGCTATTCTAGGCTTGCTGCTTGTGATTCCCCAAGAGGGGCGGGTTCCAGGGGCCCCTGTGTGCCTGTCCCAAGACTGTGTTGGGCTGGTAGGAGCTAACACATAGTGGCCAAGTAAGTAGCTAATATTTAGTAAGCACTTGCTCTGTGCCAGGTACTTAACACATCCTTATACACTGTTTTATCCTTGCAACCTTCCTCTGACATAGGCATTATTAAAAATGTACAGGTAAGAACACGGGCTCAGAGGGATCATGCAACTTCCCTAGAGTACAAGTGGTGGTGCTGGAGGCAGGATTGAACCCCGGTAGCCTGACTCTAAATCCTCTCCCAAACCACCATTGAGTCCAGCCTCTTGAAATACTTAGAGCTCACATCACATCTTTACTATTTGTGAGAAATTGGCCTCTGCTTTTCTCCAGTTGATCTCAGTTTCTCAAAGTTCTTCCATATTTGGAATCTTTTCTTGGTTGTCTTTCATGTTAGCCTCTATAGGCATGGCTCTAACTCTTTCAGAATTTTGTCATTGGCCATATCCTGTTCAGAAATTATTAATTCTCATATCTATATTTCATTCAGTCCTTGTGTTATAGATATCTAATAACTTAGTTGTTATACATCTGATATTTAGTAATCTTTTTGCTCCTTGCTTGCTTTCGTCTTCCCTTGGCAATGGCCAGACGGTAAGCACGGAGACTTGAATGTGGAATTCTTGGCAGGAAGTCACCTTTTCCCTCTAACAAGACCAAACCATGAAGGAACATCTGTGGGTTTGATCTTTTCGCATCCATTCTCCTCCTTCATCAACACAAAAATTCTGCTTTGAGGGACTTACCCTTTCCCTATTGGTATTAGAGAAAGCCTAACATGGTGGCATCACATTGCCTCGGCTTAAATCCCAGCTCTGCCACTAGACCATCTGTGCTAACTTGGACTGGTAACTCAAACTCTCTGTGGCTCAGTTTCTTAATTATAATTGTACCCGCCTCATAGGGTTATTGTGAGAAGAAAATATGTGTAAACATAGTGCTTAGAACAGTGCCTGGTAGAAAATAAACATACCATAAATATTAGTGATTTTTTAAAAAAATCATTAATCTTTCCCAAGGCTAGGCTGAGGGAATGTTCTTTCCTGGAATTTGAATACTGAGTAGAACGGCAAAAAGACAGAAATCCATTGGAGTTGATTTATTTGGGTAATTGTGCCCCAAAGAAATGGTTCACCAGTTCCTGCTCCCTGGACCCTAGGAATCCTTCTTCTGGTCTTCAAGTTCTGGATCTTCAGAAGTTTCTTTTATTCTGCTTTCCACTCCCAACATTCTTCCAACAAATGTCCCCTCCTCCTCACTTTCATCCTCCTCTCCATCTTTCTTCTCCTGCTCCTTCCATTTTCCTACCCCTCACCAAGCACCCTTCTCCCTCCTCCCCAAGCCTAAAGTAGTAAGCGTTGGTTTCTGATACTTTCTGCCAAAAAAATGTTTACTGAGCCAACATCCCATGAATATGGCCCCTTGGTCTTGGCTTAAATATTTCCATAAAACAGCGCTCTCCTTTTTTTTAAGTGATGAACTCTGAAAGTACTTTCTCATACTAGGCAGAAAGCCTGTGTAGGACTCTGGAACCACAGTGTTTGGGTTTGCAGCCTAACTCAGTCATTTACTCACTGTGGGGCTTGGGCAGGTTGTTCAACCTCTATGCCTTGGTTTCTTTACCTGTAAAATAGAAGGTAATAATAGTAACCATTTCATAATATTTTTGTGAAGATTCAATGTCATAATGCTTATGAAGCATGTAGATTTCCAATAAGAGTAAGTTCCTGTGATCCATCCTTCCCTTCCTCCTCATTCCCACTACGGAGCCCAGCTCCACCCTTCTGAGCTGCTCAGAACAAGCCAGATCTTCCTGTTAGTGCCAATCTTTCAAATACCAAGATGCTCCATTTGTGCCCGGCTTCCTTCTGTCCTACCTGCAGACTTCTTCCCAGTCAAGGCCAGCTGCTCTTTGGGGTCTAAACTGATCAAACTGGAAAGATCCAAACCTGTCTTCAACTTGTCTGCCTCTTTACTTTACCAAAATTGAAACACAAGTGAACATCTTATAAGGTTTTGGGTAAAAATCTACCTGCTTCTCCTCAACCCTGGGGAGGGTCTGTGCCAATAGCTTCTGGACTCCAGAGTCTTTGAGTACCACCCAACTACCTGGGCCTGAGGGTTGAGACTGGGCTCAGGAGGAGAAGGGCACATGAGGGCACACGGGCGCAACAGCAGTGGGAAAAGCTTGCTGCCTTCCCGCCGATCCCCACCCAGGCTTGTGCAGAAGCTGACCAGACATACTTCCTGCACTTTGCCTGCTCTGCCCTAGAATCGTGGGCACGTCTCTGGGCTATGCGGTTCCTAGTTGTTGGCGAGGCAGTGACAAGCTGCAGAGTTTCCACTCCTAGGAAGAGCTTTCCCCACAGTGTGGAGAGCAGGAATCTGACTGATATAATATCGGTTGCACGGCACTTTGCAGTTTGGAACACATCAGTTCATTATAACATTGTGATGGATTTGTCACGGGCAGAAGTCTTTTTTTTACAAAAGGAATTCCTGTTTACAAGGAGGACGTTCATGGATGAAGACGTTAAGGGTCTTGCTCATTCACACAGCCATAAGTGACAGAGCTTGCATTGGAGTTGAGCTTAGAGTTCTTGTTCTGAGGGGTTTGGGGCTGCTGTTGGATTGTTCCCACGAGTGTGCCACTCTGCCCTAGAAGCCACAGGACCTCTCGTAGTCTCTTTCTCAATGGTCAGAGAGGCACCAAGAAGCAGGTGGACTGGGACCTGTAAGTAGGTCTATCCTATTCTATTCGAGGAAGGGGAAACTTTTGGATATAGAGATACAGTGACTTGAAAGACACATGATGTTTGGCAAGGCTGTAGGGGTATCCTGGAAAGAATGAGAATCGACTGGTGAATTAGAAGATGTTGGGGAAGTCAGGTTCTAATGTCTATTCATCTTCTCACTTATAAAGTCCAAAGGAGACTTCTGACTAAGGGGCTTATTGTTAGGGCTCTCTCTATAGATTCTAAGGGAAATAAGTTATTTGCTGGCATCCATTGTAGATTTTCTTGGATTGGGGATCACAGGGTGAGAGAGGATCCCAGGATTCCATGGTGGAAAGCTACTGGAATGTGCTGCCCAGCTCTGCCTTCGAGAAGCATGTGTCCTTCCAGCCCTGGACTGGCAGTAGGACTAAAGTTCCCAGCCCTTAGCTCCACCTGTAATTGCAGGGGTGGGGAGGCTAAAAGCAAGGAGCAGGTGGCTAAAGCAGAAGTGATTTTATATTGGGAGTGATCCAGGATAGGGCAACTGAGAAATCACCCCATGGACTCCTGAAGATAGGACGGTCCTGATTCATTCCTTTCCTTGGCTCCCTGTGGAACAAACTAATGTGGTTTGCAAAGCTCTTAAAAATCTGGCCCCAAAACTCTGGCTTCTTTGCAAGTGAAGCTTCCACATACATTTTGGTCCAGCTATGTAGAATTATTCACTGGTCTTTGGAAATGCCACCTCTCTTTCTCACCTCATGCCTTTGCTCATGCTGTCTCATGCTGCCTGAGAGCTACTTCTCCCCATTTCTCTGTCTGGAGAACTGCTTCTCCCTCTTCAAGACGTTGCACAATGTCATCTCCTCTGTGGAGCCCCCTGGCACTATTATGACTTGCCCTATTCTCGGTTCCTATGCCATTCTGACCTTAGCTCTGCTGTGGCGCTTTTCGCATTGTTGTGTAATCGATTTTGTGCTTCCGTGCAAAACACGCTAAAACCAGACTGCCTGGATTCAAATCCCAGGTGTACCACCAACAAGTGTGTCACCTTGGACAAGGTCTCTGTTCTTGCTTTCCTCCTATGTAGAATGGGGGCACTAGCACTCACCCCACAGACTTTTTATGAAGATTAAATGACCCACCATGTATTAAGGACTTAGATCACTGTCTGGCACTGTACGTTTTAGTGGTGTCACTGTTGTCATTATCATTACCTGTTTGAAGTCATCTGTCACGGTACCCTCCTATTCAGGTCTACCTGCGTTTCACCTATCACAAAGAGGTCATGTGCACACCCACAGTCCTTAAGCCATACCTGGAATGTAACTTTTTCTCTCTGCACCCTTGTGTGTAGGTTGAATAGATGCTGACAGGCAAGTTTCCTTATTTCCATTCAGTGTTCCTCCCCGATCAGAGATCCACCTTGATTCTTTTTCTAGTCTTTGCCACCAACTTCCAGCATGTATTGCCCAACCCCCTCAATCCAGATATCAGGATATCCTCCTACACAAGCGATCTAAACCAAGACAGCCTTTCTCTTCCAACTAGTTCTCTGTGTCCATGGAATGCTTGGCTGGTAACACCCCTCACTTGGCTCTCAGAGGAGTCTGGCCACCCCTGACACTTTATGACACCCTAGGCTTTGGTCTCTTTTAATGTAGATGCCATGTTTGAGTCACCTGTACATCTATTTCCCAGCACAGTACCAAACTCAGTGGGTTTTTTAAAATGAATAAATAAATGGATAAGTTATGAGTAGGCCATCCTCTACTTTCCCACAGTACATTCTCAGTGTGATTGGCTGCACCTGGGCTTTCTGTTATTGACAGCTGAAACTGTCCTAATTGAAACATACCTCCATATCAGGTGTGCCCTTAGGTTTTCAATACAGTACCACCGTCTGGAATAAAAAGGGTCTGGGACATATTTCATGCTCCCCAGAGAGCAGCTTCAAGAGCAGATATAGTTAGGCACCCAAGACAAACTTCAGTTTCTTCCAAGCTTTGGCCTGGTATGGAGAGGACCCACTGCTTAGAATCATAGAGACACTGAACTGGAAGGAACAGTCGGTATAATCCAGCCCAGTCTCTTCTTTTTACCAACATGGAAACTGAGGGCCAAAGAGCAGGAGTGACTTCTCAAGGTCACCCAACTCTACCTGTGGATTAGGATCTGAGCTCAGGTCTCCTGAGTCCCCGATCAGCACCTTTGTCCCCAGGCTCTCACCGTCCCATCAGCCCTTGTGTCTGGTACATCCTCGCCTCAAAGGGCATAGCTGCTACTCAATCCCAGGGACCTGTAGGAGCTCACTGGATGCTGGGCAGGACTGGAGGCAAGAGGCACAGGAGAAACTTGTTCTGGGCAGTAGGCTCCATGGGGGGTGGGGGGTAGGGCGGGGGGTTGGAAAGTGTTTTTACATAGTTTGGTTTAGTTGTCCGGATTGAAGCTTCTACCATGTTTACCCATAGAAATCTTCTCTCAAGACTTTTGCAGGATTTTCTCAGGGTCTGTCAAGGTCACTCTTATCTCCACTTATTCACCACTCACCCAGCATACTTCCTTTTGTGTGTTATGTATGGTGGGGAGGGGGTTGGTTGGATGGGGGAGCCAGTATTTTTGTTTTGTTTTGAATTGTTTTGTTCAGAAATTCTGCTTTTTCCCACGAGCTGCTTGCAAGGCTTTGAAATGAGGACTCAGAATCAGGCGGAGTAACTCAGAGTAACTCCCTTGGGGCAGAGAGGGGGATGTGTCAGCAGCACCAAATTACATTATCTTAGAAATTTAAAAGGATGCTACTTACCTTCAACAAGTAATATTTTTAGTAACAAATATTGGAATGCCCAATAATTGGGAGTGAAATGAACTTTGGTAAATCCAAAGAGTAGGAAACTATGTAACCCAAGGATTTAGCAAGGGGTGTAGGAGATATACCAGTCAGTCTAGGGTGTACACAGAGCACGCAGATGCTAGTCCTTGCAAATTCTAGTGCAGTGGTAACATTCTTGCAGAGAGAAAGGCACCAATAGATTGTATTGCCTTTGGGAGCTGTTTCCTGTCACTATACTCCAGATAATCATTAAAAAGGTGAAGATGATGTGTCTCTTTTGACACAGACGATGTCCCTGACATATTGTTAAGTGAAAGAAATGCAGATTATAAAACAATGTTCATAATACAATTTCAATTTTGTAAAATTTATAACGATAAATATGTTATGGGTAAAAAATAGATATCAAGATTGTAACTGTGACTATAAGTGATTTTTAGTCCTGTTTATACCTTTTCTGTACTACTAAAAATTTTACCATAAGATACTTTTACTTTTGATACTTGGAAAACACCGTAAGGGTTGGAAAAAATAAAGCTTTGAATTTATGGCTGGGCCCAGAGATTTTTTTATGAAAGGGATTTTGCTGAAAAGGTCAGTCAGTGCCTTAAGAAAGTTAGGAGATCAATAAATGTTATTTCCCTTCCCTATGAACAGAGGGAGGCAGGAAGAGGCCATCCTCAGTGTAGGTGTGGGGTAGAGACTCCTCAATCAGAAACTCCAAGAAGGGGATGTATTCCTGGAGTCCCTGGTCAGAACTTGGTATCATTACTTCCCATCCTAAGACCATCTTAACTAGGTTGTTAGTCTCCAGTACTCTCCACGCTGTAGTTAAGCAACATTAAGCCTGGGAAGCCAACTACCCTTTACAACATTATTTCTATGGGAAAATATACTCCAGATTCCACATCACCACATTACATTGGAGCTTTTAGGACACCGCCGTTTTTGGTTTAGAGAACTATTTGACCCTTTCCTCTTTATTCACTACTTCAAAAATCCCTATTAGTTTGTCAAGGATTGCAAAGTTATGGACAAATCTTTTGGTTTATCCTGCATTTGTTAGCTTGGCACCCAGTTTTCAAGACCGAAGCATTCTTGGAGATGGGCACCACTAATTTTGTAATGAGTATTACTTCTCATTGATCAAGTTGGCTGGTGTTGCCCAGGGATCCCTAGTTATGCTAGTGATTTATGTCTTCTCCAGCGCTCCTTTGCTCACTGTGGTGGTTAATTTTATGTGTCGACTTGATGACTTGCACCGGGTGCTGGCCTTGGGTAGCCGTATGTGTCTGCAAGTTATAAAAGAAAGGAATGGACAACCCGATCTCAGAAGGGCTTTTCATATCTGACAGGTGAAGTCTGAACTGAGAAACTCACCTCATGTCTGTTGAACAGATTTCAACCTGTTTGGTAAGAGACTTCTGGATCAGGGAAGGTGCAGGCCATGTTGGCTTCTGTTAGATTTGTCAGTCATTTCAGTTACTTTGGAGGCTGGCGAAGAATAACCTTTCTTGGACTTCTCAACCTAGAGCGGTAATCTTTAAGCTTTTCTGGGTCAAGAGTGCTTTGTGAATCAGATCAAGACTATGATCTCTCTTCCCGAAAGCTTTGTGTATAAACGAAGGAGTTTCTAGGCCCCGTGAACCTCACCATAAATCTTCCAGGGGTCCATGGATGTAATAGAAGGTCTTCTGGCTAAAGTCCAAATCAGCAAATTCATGATTTGGCCAGAGATATTTTAAAAAGCTCAGGAGCAAGTTTTGCATCTTCTCTTAAAAACCTTCAGCATCTAGAGTCACCCTAAGCTCTTGGAGACAAGTTGCTCCAGGACCTAAAGAGGTCAAGCAATCATGTTTTTCTCTAGTTCTTAGTAAGTTAAGCTCCAGGGACTTTCAGCCAAGAGGCCAATCAGAGGTTAGAGGATCTATTATCAGTTAATTGGCCTATTCAGCCCTAAGGGAAGTCCCCAGGTTTCCTTAATTCTTTGAGAGATCTGGCTTCTGCTTCTGACCTTGGACAAGCTGCCTCCCCACTGGGGGCCTCAGTATCCTCATCTGACTTAGTCACTCTTTAAGTTCTTGTCTACCTCTGGTGGTGCTCTCTCGTCTGTGAGTCCTTGATATCCGTGTGGTAGAGACAGACGTCTAAGAAGTCATGGTTCTGGATCCTAACTTGGGTCTGCTCCTGTCACTGAGGGGATTCCTGTCCAGAAAAACTTCTAGAGCACTCTGCCTGAGAAGCAACTAGCATCCCAGAGGCATTCAGGGAAAAGGTGAAGAGTTGGTTTTTGTTTGTTTGTTTTCTGCTCTGGGAAGAAACTTACTAAGAGTCATCATGAAAGGGAGATTTTCAGATGAACTCTCATCCAGAGGACAAGGAGTGGCAGGCTAGCATCAGGGGTTTAGTCGTGCTCTGAAGAAACTGAAATCTCTTCTCCGCTCTCAGACATTCTCCCATTTCCATGACTCACCTCCTCTTATTCCAGAAAGTCATGCACAGGAATTAATTTATGGGTCCTGTCCAGAGGTCTTTAAGTAAACAGTGCCACCAGCCCTTTCAGCTACCCAGACAAGCTGGATTTCAGGCCCCAGGGAGGAAGCTAATGACTTGTAGTTACTTAGCTATTGTTTTCCGAAAACAATTTGACTTCCTTTCTGATAGTCTGAGAATTCCTTCTTTACAAATTAAGATGCTAGGGCCAGGGAAGGGCTGAGCTCACCAGCTTGGTAGCACAATGCTCCAGGGCAAGACGGCCTTTCTGCAACAAGTTACAAAGGCTCCTTACAGGCTGGTAGACAGGCAGCTCTGGGGGTGCAAGCCCCAACTGATCCTCTGGATCTCTGCTTATCTCTTGAGATTTTATCTCCATTCCATAGCAAGCAATAATAATGAAGTTGTATTGTGTTCAAAGAACAAACTTGTGAAGGTGATGTTATCACCATTTTATAGATGAGGATGTTGAGGCTCAGTCGTTTGCCCAAGATCACACAAGTAAGGGACAGGACTGAGAGTCCATCTCCAGTCTTCTGACTCCAAGTTACAGCCTCTTTGAAAGAGGGCATGCCAATGCAAAGAGAAGCCGTCTGTCCAGAGCTGATAGATTTTGGTCCCTCATCTGAGAACTGAGTCTTCATGTTTGGTAAGAATCAACATTTGAAATTCACTGGGTGTGGGGCCTAAGTGCTAGATCCCTGTCCCTTCCCCTCCTCTCCTCCACATACCCCAAAGCTAGGGTTGGCTTGGGTCTGGTGTTAGGGGAGTCATTTTTTATTCTTCCTCCTTCCAAAGAGGTTTGAAGAACACTTAACAGAGTGGCCAGTCCCTGTTTGTCATAAAAGATTCCCCACTGGCTTTCTCTGGCAGTCTGGACCCCATTACAAAGTCATGTTAAGTCTTTTCTTATTGTGGTGCTTGTGGGAACTTTTATTTTTGAAGGGAAGTAGACTCTCACTTTGTGCTATTGTTGATAACCACTCTTTCCTCTAACCCACTACTACCACCACTATGAAAGAAAGCTGGTATGGCAGGGCCCCCTTATCTGTGGGGATTTGTACCAAGACCCCCGGAGTGGATGGCTGAAATCGTGGATTGTACCAAATCCTATATGTTCTTTTTTTCCTACACATACATGCCTCTGATAAAGTTGAATTTATAAATTAGGCAAGTAACTAACTAATAATAAGATAGAACAGTTATAAGAATAGAGAGTGACAAAAAATATGTGAATGTGATCTCTCTCTCTTCCTCTCAATACCTTATTGTACTGTTCTCACACTTCTTGTGAGGATGTGAGATGATAAAATGCCTGCATGGTGAGATGAAATGAGGTGAATGTCATAAGCCTTGTGATATAGTGTTGGGCTACTATTGATCTTCTGATGATATGTCCAAAGGAGCACCATCTGCTTCCAGATCCACAGTTGGCCATGGGTAACCGAAATTGTGAAAAGCTAAATAACGGGGAGCTATAGTCACCCCCTTGTACCATTTTGTACATGTGCCTACTTTCACACTCATTATACTGTAAGCTACTTACTGGTGCCCAGGGCTCTCTCCTCAGCCATGGAAAGTGTGGGGCGAAACTTGTGTCTCTGTTATCTTTGTATGCCCTGTCCTTGCACGTAGTATGTCCTCAGTGTACCTTCACTGAATTAATGATTAGTGGATGAATGACTCTACAGGGAGGTGCTATTCTTCAGACTCTGGAGGACGATGCTGTGAGGGAAGTGCAGTGGCACCTGGAAAAGCAGTTGATATGTGCTCTCAGGTACAAAGGGAAGGTTATATTGGAATGGCACCTTTGGATGTGTGCAGTGTCCAACCTATGTGGTCCCATCTGGTGGCCTTGCTCAAAGGAGACGATGGAGATGAACAAAATAGTTATAGCTACAATATTGATAACACCATGTTTCCGTTGTTAATCTTTTATCTTTCATTTCTTTCAAAGTAGTCTCCCCTCTATAATTTAATTTTAATCTTGAGAACAGATACATGATTCGTTATATGCTGTATGTATGCATGTATGTATGTACCTGTATCTATCATCTATCTACATGGATATGTAGGTAAATATGTCTGTATTATATATATGAGAGAGAATATTTATTTAGCACTCACTACATGCCAAATATGATATATATCTCATTAGGTCTTCATAACCAATCCATAAGTTTCGTAGTTATTATGTTATTCTGATTTTAACTCATGACCCTGAGGTAAGACCTGAGCTGAGATCAAGAGTCCAACACTTAACTGACTGAGCTACCCAGTCGCCCTCATGTTATTCTCATTTCAAGTGTTTATTTATTCATTTTGAGAGAGAGAGAACAAGTGAGGGAGGGGCATAAAGAGAGGGAGAGAGAATATCCCAAGCAGGCTCCATGCTCAGCACGGAGCCCAACATGGGGCTCAGTCTCATGACTGTGAGATCGTGACCTGAACTGAAATCAAGAGCTGGATGCTCAATGCTTGTGTTCCATGTTATTTTCATTTCAAAAGTGAGCCAGATGAAGCTGCCAGGGAGAAAAAAGTTTCTTCCACTTTTTATGTTCAGTTATTGCAGGCTTGCAAATTAAACAGACAGAAGATAGATGACAGGGGGAAAAGAGGGTTATTCATATGCATAGGGAAGCTAATAAAAGTAGCTAGCTCACTTAAAGGTTAAAGGCTAAACATAGTAGTGCAAAAGGGGGGAGGGAGAAAAGGCTTCCATGGGAAGAACAAATTGGTTTCTTTAGGAAGGACTATCGAATTTTTAGAACAAATGGAAGATAAGAAAGTTTGCAATAATGTTTGTTTATGCAGGTGCAGTGATCTTTCTGTCTTCTTCATAGGCTGCAACTCACCCCAGAGAGGGGTTTATGGTGGCCCCATTTCCCAGAAGCTGCTGATTTAAGTCCGATAAGGGAAGCTCCAAGAAGGCTTCTTCTGTGTCTGATGAATCTCTAATGCCTTCAGTTTACAATAACCTCCCTACCAACTCCTGGGTTCCAAACAGGTCCCCATGTGCCAAAGGAAGGTCCCACAGCTGATGGTGGAGATGAGGCTTAACCATAAGGTGATTTGCCCCCAGTCTTATCCATTCTACCTTGCGTCTTTAGCTGCTGAATGTGAGATGACACTTTGAAGAAATGGAATAATCTTAATCTCCTAAATGCCTCTAATCTTCTGTAATAATTTGACCCTAGCAGCTGCAGTTGAAGCTGGACACTAATTTAGGAGGAGATGAAAACTTGGTTGTCGAGTTAGGTTTTGAACGTTATTCTCTAAATTGTCAAGACAGGCATGGGATATTGTATCTCTATTTTACACTGAAGGAAATACCTCTCTTTTGGCGTGATTTGTCCAAGGGCACCTGAGTTAGTGGCATATTTGGCAAAAAGTTTCCTTATCTTGTATTTTTATGACTTTTGCCACTAGACCACCTGATATTGTACCTTGGACTTGACTGAAAACACCTTTCAAGATAAAGGAGGGGCAAGCCCTTTTTGGTCTTTGTGAGGCGGGTATGTAGGGGAAGATCAAGGATGCAGAATTTGTTACAGAAAAAAGGTGCATTTCAGATATGCACTGTAAACTCTAGACGTTGCTTATAATGACATAATAACGAAAATCATGTGACACTCACAGTCTTCTTGCTTTCAAGGACTTCCTTTAGGATCTAGAGGGCAAATGCCATCCCAAGATTCCCAGAGAAAGGTCTCACTTTTGTCATAAAATGAGATCCCCGGACCAGGGACTCCAGGGCTCCAGTGAGGCTGTATCCAGCTGTTGTCTTCACACCCTGAATTTAGTGGGCAAGAATCAGACTTGGCTAATACTGGATTTTTCCTGCTCCCCCTCCTTCTCTCCTTCTCACGTCTGTAGAGGCCATTGGCCCAAGCCCACTACAAAAGAGTCCTTAAAAGTGGGCTCCCAAAAGATCCCATCTGCCTTAAGCCCAAGGAGAGGTATGGCTGTGACTTTGAACTTTTCTTTGGGATTAAAACTTGAGATGTATTGAGAGTGGACTCATAGACCAAAGCGCCAAGGGCAAGGAAGTCTGTGTTTCTTTTACTTTCTGCTTCTTGGAACAGGGTGTTCTTGCCCATTTTAGCCACTATCTGGAAAGCAAAAGTCTTAAAGGGGACAGCTTATGCCTGTGGTGTCTGCATCTCCACTGGCAGGAAAGGGTGAGCTCAGCCCACTAACCATGGCTCCAGTTACCTATTTAGGACCTCCCATGGGGCATGGAGGACTCATCGCTCTCGTAATTAAATGCTGGCATAACTTACTTGCATGGGTTATGGTTGTAGGTTCCAACGGAGGAGGCTCTTTAAACATCTGGACCACAGTGTCTTGGGAAGGAGACTCAGGGAGTGAGAGATCCATGAGGTAGAAGGACATTCAGAGGTCTTTTCATCTGCCCTCTTGCCTCTAAGGAGAAGCAAAAAAAAAAAAAATGCAATTTTCAAAATGCCACCTTTAAAAGGCTTGTAGAAAAAGTGTGCCTCTGCCTGCAAATCTCAGATGGGGATGCATTACTTTCCTAGTCATGGTCAAACGTAATCTTTCTTGCTGGGGTTGGAGCCCTTTCCTTTTGTGGCCGCTTCAGGCCTGTTTGCTCCCACCTGGAGGGCCCGGTGCCCTGATTTCTGACCAGAACAGTGGGTTCCATGAGAATTCCTCCACAGCCGTGGGGAGAAAGTGCCTGACCTTTCACATCAGGCAGACCTTTTCTCCACTTCTTAACTGAGTAATCTTGCACAATGTACTAAACTTCTCCGAGTCTGAATTTTATTTCCTATAAAACAGAAATAATAACACAGTGTCTACCTTGTGTGAGGTGAAAATGTCCAGTACATAGAAGGCCTTCAATAAATGTGCCTTGCCCTTTGTCCTTCACTAACGCATAACAAACAGATCACGCTGTATGAATCTGTTTTCCAAGAGATTTTTTCCCCCTCACCTAACTGAATGCTTTAGTGTATCATCATACATTGAGGACAAATACATATTGAGTACTGCCTTTTATACTAATTTTCTTGCCTCCATGCTGATTGGAATGTCAGGATCTTGTGGACAAAAGACAGCCCTTCTCTTCTACTCAGCAGAGGCTGGACCCATAGGCTGGGCTCCTTGTTCAGGAGACACTGGTGGATTGTTCAGATGGTCTTTAGAAGGTCATCTGTCTGTCTTCTCATCTCCAAGTAGAAGAAGGTGAAGAGTGCCTCGCCCAAAGCCCTGCACATAATAGATGTTGAATGATGTCGCTTTTGCCAGCCCGCATCTACAGCCTGTCCCTTACAGGTACTGCCCACCATTTCTTTGACTTATTCTCTAAATCCTCTCTGAGTTCTTCATATTTTTACATGTGGGGCACATAGACCTTGGCACCTCTGTGTAAGACCCTGTCTTAAGCAGAATGTGAGGATGAAAAGGACGACACAGCAGACAGACCCTCAGTTCCCACCCCAGGCCCAACACCTCCTTTTCTGGGGCATTGTGCATCTGCTCCTGGCATCCTTCTTGGATATGTGGGGACAGCTAGATTTAGCTCCTTTAGACAATCACCCAGAATCCATAGCCTGAATGATATTTTCCTTAATTTTGCCCGAGTCCTTCTCTGAGCCTGGAAGAGACCCAGGTAAGAAATACAGCAGACTTCTGAAGGCCTTGCCAAGGCAGCATAGCTTTGGGCCATCAAAATGCACTCTGCCCTCAATACCACTATAAGTTCGGTACCTGGCTGGGAAGCTGCTCCACTTTGCTGTGTTGGGATAATCCTCATTCCAGACATCAGTCTTTTCCCTACACTAACTTAAACTTCCTGGGTCACTTCCCAGCAGCCCATCCAGTTTCTTCACTGCCCTGTTTCTTGACCTTCCAAGCAGGGTGGGAGCATTTACCTTCTGTGCCCTATGATCTGTCCAAGATTATGGGTGTGCCCACCTCTTGGTAGGTCTTTCCTTCATGACATTCAGAGGAAAATGCATTCTCCTTCATCCTTAGCCCTGATCCCAGCTAGACTCTCCTTTGGCAGCCAGTGATCTAGGAATTAATACATCATTAAATCTTTTCCACTCTCAGATTGTCCTTCAGCTGACACTTATGCGTTCTTTAACTGGCCCATCTCCTGGATAGAGATAATAAAGTGTTTCCAGGAGGCCCCAGGTTTTCTAGACTGGCTGGGGTATATGGACAAAGCCGTAGTATAGGGCTAATCTCTGTTGTGGAGAAGAAACTGGTAGCACCAGGGCTCCCTATATTTCATTTGCTGAATTCTATCCTAGGAGTTTGGCCCAGCCGTGGTAAGGAGACTGGTACGGTATGTATGGTGTTATATTGATCATGCTGTCTCATCCACAGCACCTAGCATGCTCTAGACATTGTCCTAAGTGCTTTATGCATACTCATTAGTTCTCACAGCAACCTGAGGAGGTCATTATTATTATCTCCAATTTATAAAGCCCAGATGTACAGAGGTTAAGTTAACTTGCTTGGTGTTACATAGCTGGTGAGTGGGAGGGCCACGGTTCAGACCCAGACAGGCTGGCCCTGGAATCTTCTCTCCTGCTACATTAGAAAAAATGAGTGAAATTCTGACCGAGGAATCCAGAATCCAGAATTTTTTTTCCAGTAAGGCTGCTGCCTCCCTGGGAAATTTGGCCCCACGTTCTTTCCCCTCTTGCCGATCCTGAGCTTATTCACCGAGGAAGAATATCACCCACTAACGAAACAAACAGTTTTTGCAAAATGTTGGCGTGTGTGTGAGCAGTGCCGTGTGTGAGGGCAATCCTGTGGAGCCGAGTAATGGATCTGGGTTCTGGTCCTGCCTCTGCCACCTACTCTCCGGTCCATGACACTGACACGTGGCCTCCACTCTTTGAGCCTCAGTCTCCCTGGCTGTCCCAGATGAGCTCTGGGGTTTCCTCTTGCTGTCGCAACCTGTGGGCTCTTGGTCATTGGTTTGTCTGGGTTCAGTCCACTCACAGCAACCTCTGTTACTGATATTTGTCAGACTATGAATGGGTCTATGGAGCTGCGCTTAAATTAAGGTGAGGAATTGAGGAGTTGGGAAGGAGGGGAGATTAAGGGAAGGGAAGCCTCCTAGTTTCTGAATTTGCTCACCTGGAACCTATGATCTAACAAGAGATTGGGACACCTGTATGCTTTTGTGAGAGGCGCACAGAAGTGAATTTGGGCATTGGCTAAAACTTCTGACCCCAACTCTACCACTCACCCCCCGGGTCACCACGATTGGCTTTCCTCAAATGTAGGAATGTCTACCGTGGAGAACTAGAAACTGGAATGATTTGTGAGATAAAAAGGGAATATATATACATATTCTAGCCCAGTGTTGAGCACATAGAAGGTGCTCTTGTCTCTTTAGAGAAGAGGGAGAAAGGAAGAGGATCCTGATCAGTGAGGGTGTCCTTTCCCAGTCCTTTGGAGGTTTTCAGTTACCCCTGGTATGTATTCTGGGTGCCGGTGGTTGGGTTGTGAGACCACATTTCCTATGCTAGCTGCTGCTCAGCTCCCTGAAGGGGGAGGACAGAGTGGAGGTCCCCACAAGACCTGTTCCGTGAAAGAGTGCTCTTTTTCTTTGGCGGCAGGAAAAGGATGGAGAAGATGGATCTCTTGGGCAATGCCAGTGCCCCCTGGTGCCCCAGGAGAGTCTTGGCCGAGGAGCTCCAGGGGACTAGGGAAGGCGGTATGTAACCAGCCCAAGGGAGTAGAGGGGGGACGCCAGAACTGTGGTGACAGCGACAGTGGAGGTCAGCAGGGGAGGAGGAGGGCTCTGTCAGTCTCTCAGTCACCTCTGGAGAGGGCGGTGAGGACAGACTGCAGGGGGGTAGAGGGAAGAAAACTTTTGAAGTGAGCACAGATTCTAAGCCGGGAGGGAGGGACCTGAGGGGAAGGGGGTGGGGACCGAAAGAGTAGGAAGAAGTGGGAGGAGAGAGGGCGACAGACACGGAGCCAAAAGCGGATGGGAGAGCAACTGACAGGCTGAGAGCCTGACCGGTGGGCAGCAGAGGAGGTGGCCCGGAGCCCGGGACTCGGGGGAGCCCGCAGAGATCCCAGAGAAGAGGACGAGGAGAAGGTAAGGATGAACTTGCTCTCCAGAGATGAAGACTTGAAGTTCCAGGCTGCAGGGCCACAGGCTCTTCTCTGTTCCCAGAAGCTTATCCCCTACCCCTGGCTATTCCCTGTGTGGCGGAGGTCGGGAGAGATGGAGCAGGATGGCTGTGAAGCAGCAAGGAAACTACTTGATCTATAAGGAGCTTTAGAAGTGGGAGGGGAGTGCTCTCGCCGTGGGTCTACCTCTGGGGAACTTGCGGCTCCAGGGACATCTTCCAAGCCGTGCAGTGGTCCATCTCCAAGAACTTGGGGAGAAGATGGAGTTGGCCCTTTAAAAACAAAAACCATCACTGTTTTTAGGATGCTTCCTTGAGGCTTGGAATCTTCTTTGAAATGTTTTCCCCAGCAGCATCTAGGGGAGTGTTTTGATTCCCCCCCCCCACAAGGCATGTTGGGTGGTTTAAAAATATTCCCTGCTTAGTCTCCTGCGGAGTATCAGGTCCCCACAGTGGGCTGGGAGCCCTGTGGTCTGCCACTTGCTGTCGCTGTCATAGGAGAGCGTGGTGAGCATGCAGAGTGGAGGCAGGAAGAAGTGCCCAGCCAAGGTCCCCTTTCCTCCTGGCTGCAGGGCCCCTTGACCTCTCTTCTGAGCACCCCGTCAAAGATCCCTGACTTGGGGGCCGAGATACCCAGGTGCTGGTGCCCTGGAGTAGCTGTGTATCCTTAGGCCAGACACTTCCCCATTTCCTCGTCTAGAAAATGAAGGGGCCTGAAGAAGAAGGGTACCTCCGGTTCCATTCAGCAGGAACATGGTACAAGTATGGTTCCTTCAGCTCAAACACACCTCAGAATCTTGAAAAAGGGAAGCTTCGCATGAGGGTTTTACAGCTTTCCTGTGCCCTTGCTCAGTTTTGACTTGATTCCACCCTCCCAGTGTCCCATCATAATGGAGGGACTCCTGGTTTTTACTCTCACAAGGCTCTGGCACAAGGGATCTGGCTGGCCAGAGAAAAGGCAGGACAGAGCAAGGAACATTGGACAGGGAGTCAGGAGACCCAGGAGACATCCAGGAAAGCTGGAGAGGAGACAGCTAGTGGTGGAGGTGCCGGCCCTCCATTTTCCAGCGGCATGGGCTCACCACTGAGGGCATGGGCCGGACTTAGGCGGCCCAGCCTGACTTTCGTTCTCAGTAGGCCCTCATCTTTTCCGCCTAATGCCCCCAGAGTCCCAGCCCAGCCCAAGAGCCTGATTCACTGCTCTCTAGGGACAGCTCTGCACTTTCCACCTTCTGGCAGGTTCCCCAGGGCAGCAGAGCTGTTTGGAGCCTACTCTCCTGGCTGTTTCTCCTCATCTTTTCCTCAGTCAGCTGCTGCCAAGGAGCATGAGCAGAGAACACCAGGAGGCATGCTCCCTGGCTTCCAAACCGGTGCCCCTCGCCCACCCTCCCACTCGCATCCATGAAGGCCAAAGAGCCATGGCAGTAACACAATCAAAATGCCCTGCTTTGCCACTGCCTTTGAACCCCACACAAGTTCTTGCTGCGCTCCTGAATCTGGTTACTGTTCTTGTCTGTCCGCTGCCTCACTCCCGTCCCCTCTCCTTTCATTGGCCACAAGTCCTGGGCCATTAGGTCTGGAAGAGGTCTCTTAGATTTCCTGTTAACTTCTTCGACTGAGAGTGAAAACGAAGCCTAGCAAAGGCAAGGGACCTATGAGGCTGACCCAGTGAGTCAGGCCCATTTGCTCAGGAGGACATCCAGCCTGTTCACTCAGACCACCCTCCGGACTCTGTCCTTGGCTGTGTTTTCTGAGCCTCCGTTTCTCTCCAGGCCTCCCTGCTTCTTCCACTGAAGTACCTCTGCAGTCCTGTTTTCTGGCACTGATGCCCACCTGCCCCTCGTTATCTCTGCTGACGGCTGGAGGGGGGGTAGCATGCAGTGGAGGGTTCTGGGCACTGGCTGCCAGCAGGGTGACCAGAGTGCCGCCTGGCCTCCTGGAGGCTGACTGACCCTACTACAGCCAATGAGCACAGGACTGGGTGTTGTCTGCCTGGATCCGTCAGGAGACCTATAGTCCTCAGGGCCAGGGAGACCCAAGGCCCAGGCTTAGTCCCCTGTCTCAGGGAAGACCTCCCCCACCTGGGATTCTAGCAGCTCTCTGTGCCAGCTGGCCCCAATGTGGGTTCCAGGATTAAGCTGACCGAGGGGAAGAGATGCCCTCTTTTCCAGGAAAGATTTGGGCTGACTCCTTGTATATAGTCGGAAGCTGCTGGCTCTCGGAGAATCGCAGCTTGATGCCACTTTGGGATTCACTTGTTTCTGCATATTAGCAAATCATGGGCAAAAACAAAATTCAGTTTTCAACAATCCACTCACCTTCATAAGGAAAGGGAATCAGAGGGGTCTCAGAATCAGAGGTATTGACAAAGCACAGAAAGATTGTAGAGTTTATTTAACTCTGAGTCACATTTGGAGTCACATTTGGGTTGAAATTTCAGCTGTGTGACTTAGGGCAGATTATCTAATGTCTCTGAGCCCCAGTTTCTTCGTCTGCCCAAGAGGTCAATAAGTGCCTTCCTTGTAAGGTTTTATGAAGATTAAATAAAATAATGTACAGATTGCCCCCCGCTTTCAGAAAGTTTGCTTTATGCCACTTAACTTTTACAGAAGACCTACATTATAGTATCTGTTTTCTCTGATGGAAATCCAAAAGAGGATTTATTATTTTTAAGTTTATATATTTATTTTGAAAGAGAGCGAGCAAGTGGGGGAAGTGGGGGGGGGGAGAGAGAGAGAGAGAGAGAGAGAGAGAGAGAGAGAGAGAATCCCAAGTAGGCTCAGCACTGTCAGCACAGAGCCTAATGCAGAGCTCAAACCCAAGAACTTGTCAGACCATGACCTGAGCCAAAATCAAGAGTTGGCTGATTAACACACTGAGCCCCCAAGGCACCCCCCAAAAGAGGATTTATGGAATGGTCATTGTTCTTTGCTTTACACCATTTTGGCTTACAAATGGTTTCATAGGAACAATCTACTTTTTTGGATAGTGGGGGAAACCTATATTTAAAATGGTTATTGTATATTAGGTGTCCAATGAACAACGGAACAATAGGGTAGAATCCAGGTCACCTGTTCCTCAGCCTGTTTCTTTGAACGACATCTCATTTTATGTAAAAGCCTTTCCACAGGGAAGGCTCACACTGGCATGGAATTCTGAGGAAGTACTGCTTGGTTTTTATGACCACAGGTTTTTTTTTTCTGGGACTACTTTTGCTGACTTCTAAGATGAGGGGGTCAGAAAGTCTAGCTTTGCCTTTTGGCTCTGCCACTAACCTGCCACACTATCACAGTTGGTCAAGTCACAAACTCCCTGGATATTCTAATTTAGAGCTAGAAGGGCTTTAGCAACTGTCCAGCTCAACAGCTTTCTTGTATACATGAGCAAACTGGGGTCCAGGGAGGGGACATGTCTCAACTAGAGTCACGGAGAAAGAGCTGGGACCACAAAGAGACTCTCTTTCAAGTCTCTTGTTCAGAGATAACTTCCAGGATCTTAATCCGACCTGGCATCTCTGTGGTTCAGAACCTCAGAGGAGGGTAGACTTGGTTAGGGGTCGGGATGGCCCTTCCCCTCTGTTCACAGAATAGATAATCAGCTATTTCTCTTCCAAGTAGAATGGAGCCAGCTTCAAATCCACCTTGTGGATGTGCCTTTGGATTGGTGGGTGATCAGATTCAAAAGCTCCTCAGAAGGTAAAAATTACATGAAGCACACATTTTGTAATATGAACTCACATGGAGTCCATCTCCAGACCCAAAGGATTGACTTGAGAGAAAAGTCTGGAGGCAGGCTGGACCTGTTTCAAGAACGAGAGGGGCCTGATATGAGCAGGGTCCTGTACCTCCTTTCTTCTCCATGCTTGCCTCCAAGGGTCTGCGTGTCCATGATATAATTAATTTATGGTGAAATGAATATCCTTCCCATCACCCATGTTTCCCTCACCTCTGATGATCCTTCCCCACTGGTGCATGTGAGTGTCCTTGTGAATTGCTCTAACCAGCCTGCTGCACTGCCAAAGTCCGTGTTAGGCTGGCTGGTTGGGTCATGCCTGAGAGGAGTTCTTACTGGCAATGTCAGAAAAGAAGACAAGGACCTAACCTTTTTGAGGGTCTACTATGTGCTAGATACTGTTCTAGGTAGCTCCACACATCCACATATTGTGTAATCTCCATGAGGAAACAGTCCCTTCTTTCAGATGAGGAGGAAATGAGAGGCTGAGTGACTCCCCCAGGGGCACACTGCTGGAGAGCGGAGGCAGGGTTCCAAGCCCACTCTTTCGTAGGGAACTTGAGGCCCACCACCTATTTTTGTCTCCGCCATTCTTGTTATGATTTGACATCAATGGAACATGAGAGTCTGCTGTTTGGCCAGCCGAAAACCCGGCAGTAGACACTGCTGCAGCCAAGAGCACTTAGTGGCTAAAAAAGGAAATAACTTTCTATATGTGAATTCCAGCCAAATGGTGGCAGAGGCTGAGGAGTCTGGGAATCCTGACCACTGCGGGCTGAGGGCTTCGATGGAATCATTCATTCTAGGAACAGCATATGCAAGGGCTGGCCAGCCAGGAGGCCACAGGCTAATAGGAAAAACCCTGAGCCTCTTCTGGGAAAGTGGGAAAAGCCCTGCTTGGGGAGACTAGATAGTGTTCTGGTCACAGGTTTGTCACCAGCTGTCAGGGCTAGGGCCTCTTTGATTTGCTTTCCTTTTGAGAGACACAGAGGGAGGGTAGGCTCTGAGTCAGGCAGACCAGCTGCAAGTCCCTTATGCAGCATTTGCTACTGGTGTGACTGTACAAGTCACTTGACCTCGGAGCTCAGTTTTCTCGCTGTAAAACAGGATCGTAACTACTTTCCTCCCAGAGTTAAGAGAAGGGCAAAAAGTCGTAAAATGCTTCACACATGGAAAACACTCAACTGAGTGGTACCTGTTATCACTATTCTTAACTTTCCTGGAAGTTAGTCTTCAGTTTTATAAAATAAGGGATTGGTTTTGATTGATGTCTAGATTCTTTTCAGCTCTACTATATTATATGAATCTATGACATGATGGTGAAAATATAAGAAAAGTAAGCATCCCATACGTTCAATTTTCATTAATACCTGCGTAAGTTTTAATCAACCTCTTGGGGGTGATTAATAAGGAGCTCCAATATTTCACTGTAATTGAATGTCTCCATTTGCCACTACCTCCCGTCTACCTCCTATAAACATTTCTTCTTCTAACAATTTAGGAAGAAAATTACTTATCCCAGCATAATTCTCCTTCCCTACTTTGTCTGCTCCCTTCCACCTCCTTGGCTTTGAAACAACTGTCTGCCAGCAGAGTGTTTCTGAGTAGCGCACTCTGTCCTTGTTAGAATAAAACAATGCAACGGAAAGAGCGGTTAATTATCTGCCATTGGCTGGAGTCGAAGGAAAATTAAAGTGACACTTCATCTCCTCCATCTGTCTCCTTCTTCTCTCTCATCTGTCTCTTTCCCTCCTCTTTGGTGATCAAGCTTCAGGGGTGTAAGCCCCACTAGACTTTGGAGAAAGTTGCCCACACTGCCCAGCTCCATAGCTGTGTTACCAACATGGTTGGTTCCCCGGAGGTTGAAGAGGCTCCCCCAAACCTAAGTCAGGAAAAGAGGGGAAATTCTAAATGGGAGAATTATCCCCAAGCACTTAGAACTCAACTCCTGATTCTAACAGTCACTTTGAAAACATCCCTGCAGCACTCACCTAAAAGTGAGCCATAAAAGTGGCCAGCCTCTGACTGGTAAGGGTTTTGAAGGAACCTTAGGTGATTTCGATAGAATCCAGCACAATTGTTAGCACAGGCAGGGGTGCTGCTGTCAGACAAGGCCAGAGCTCGGTTTGCTGTTTACTGGCCAGTCTCCCTCAAGCGACCTTGCTCAGTCAACCTCCCCCAGGCCTGATAAAGGGGATGGGGATAATCCCTACTTGCCCAAGTTGTTGGGACAATCACATGAGAAAATACATATCCGGAAACTAGCAAAAAGTCTGACACACAGAAAGGTCTCAACAGCTTAATGTTCTTATTATCATCATCACCTAGATTGAAAGTTTCTTCTTATGTCACTGTAGGTAAACTAGAAAATGGAGTGGAGACTCCCCATGGGTAATAAAGATTGTAGAAGTAGCTGAAGATCAAGACCACTTTCTTATGCGATCCTCCCGTATCTCCGCATTTCAGGGAGAAACTATTGGGGGTGGGGAGGGGAAATCACAAAGACATGCATTAATGAATAAGATATGAAGAGTTTTGAGATGATGGTTACGCTTGGTGCTTTACTTTATAAAGCCACCTTTGATGTCGGCATAGCACAGGAGTTGAAGAAACACTTTCCGAACCGAGCTGCACTGATGTGATATTATGTCCAAGGATCCTTTAAGTGAGGCCCTTTGGGACCTTTTACAACAGAATTCTCTTAACTGGAAAGCAAGTCGGCCCTGCTCTGTTCCACATTCCACTGTTTGGTAAGCGGAATTATAGCATGGGCCAGAGTGCTGTTATTATTACCATGAAAAACAACCTTTATTGAGAACCAGAGATCTGTTAGATAATGCCCCGGACATGTGTCGCTGTCCAGAATTAGACTCAGACTCTGACGAGGGGTCTTATCATCTAATTTTGACAAGCTTGGGTGACCTCCCCAGTGGTCTGTGGGGAGGAAGTGGAGAAGAAACAGTCCATGGTGAGCAGCTACGTCTCTGCTCTAGACACATCCGGGCTGTCTTTGAGCTAAGCAGAGGGCTCTGTCACTGACAGAAGGAAGGCTCAGTGGCTGCTGTCTCCCTGGTGCTTTGGTCACCACAGTCATTGTGCAGGTGCCCCAAGGTCACCCTCCCAGGGAGTCTCTCTACTGGCAGTGGGTGTTTTGAGGGAGCTGAATGCTGTAATTCATTCACTGTTGTTCATTTTTAAAAGTACATGAATTAGCCTACCAGGTACAAGGCACCATGTCAAGCACTAAGAGGGAGGAGTGGGTAGGGGGATTTTAGGGGGAGGATGCAAGGATGAACAGATATGGGCTTTGTCTTCAAGGACCTCAGGGTTGAGTTGGAGAGATAACACACAGCCATTAGAGCAAAGAATTCTCATTATGTGTTTAAAACCCCAATGGCTTTACAGTTCAGTCTGAGGCCCAGCTTCTGACTTGGGGTCCGGGTGGGGGCACAGAAATGAGAAGGCTGTTATGTGTGGCTACCCAGACAGATTGAGAATCAAGAGAAGGAAGAGAATTTTCAAGGGATCCCCATGGTAGTAGCTTCTTGCTCGCTTGCAATATGCTTTCTGGAGCAGGAGACAGGGTGCTGTTTCAGCAGAGTACTGGGTGGACCTTGTTACCTGAAACCTACCTAGTTTCTGCTACAGCCACTATTAGAGGGCAGCAGGATGATTACTGATCGTGCTGTGCCTTATGTCCCCACCTCATTTGAGGGCTGCATCCCATTAGGGTCTACCCACAGGAGTAAGTCATATATGAACTATGGTCTATCACAGGGGTTGAGAACTACTCCAAACTCCTAGGCATGGCCCCCAAAGCCCTCCATAATCTGCTCCCACCTATTCTTCAGACTCTGCCTCCCTGCTCTGCTCATTGTCCTCTAAAACCATGCTGGTTTTCACTTGGTAGATTTGCTCATGTGGTTGCCTTTGTCTGGAATGCCTCCACCTCTCCTGTACCCACTCCTCACCTCTACAAATGTCACTTCCACCTAACTCCTACTCAAGGGGTGCCTATTATGGGAAGCCTAGTATATTTGCACATTTGGTTGTGTTTGTATCTGCAACCAGAGAGTAAATTGCTTCAACATAGAGTCCTACTTATCTTTGGGTCCCTAACTACTAGCACATAAGAGACACTCAGTAAATGTATGTGAGGGTGAACTGAATTATACTTTCCCATAATCCCCTCAGCACCCCACCCAGTGCTGGTCACATCTAGGGAGCATCATAAATATTTGTTTGCCTAAAAGCTGGCCCCCAGGTCTTACCATTAAATGGTAATCATGTCTCAAATAATTCACTGCCCCAGAGTGAGAAGGAGCATTTGAAGTTCTGAAGGGGAAGACATAAGAATTGATGGTCTCTACCCTTGGAAGGAAGATGGAGGGAAACTTTCTGGTGTGCACAAGACTTGGTCAGAAACTCGAGTGGTCTAGGTTTTATCTTTGAGCAAGTCTCTTACCTTCTGTAGATGTCTCCTCTGCAAAAAGAGGTGAGGGCCATCATCCCACAAAGTGGCTATGAGGATTCCCCTATTCAACAATAAAAATTGAGTGTCTATATGTTTTGAAGGTATTCAGTTGTGAACAAAACCCAAATATGGTCCCACCCTCTTGGAGTCAACAAGAGAAGGTAGGAGAAGCTCATCTTGATCTGGGTAAGATTTTATTTTTTCTTACTGGACTTAAGTAGGAAGATTTGAGCCTCCTTAGGATCACTCTGTAATCTTACTGTTAGGTCAAACTTTTTTTTTAATCATTAAGAAAGCATTTATTATGGGGATGCCTGAGTGGCTCAGTTGATTAAGTGTCTGACTTCAGCTCAGGTCATGATCTCATGGTTTGTGGGTTCAAGACTCACTGTGGGCACTGTGCTGTCAGCGCAGAGCCAGCTTTGGATCCTCTGCCCCCCTCTCCCTGCTCCTTCCTCTCTTGAAAAACAATAACAAAACAAAACAAAGCATCAAAACCAAACAAACAAGAAAGCATTTATTATTTACTTAATGTGAGAACTTAATTCAATAAGAATACAAAGTAGAAGACAAGCCTTTTGACTTTGAGACATCTGTCACTAATTTGAAGGGAAAAGCTGTTAAATCCTTGAGGGTAGGAATCTTGCCTGATGTTATTGGTTCAACAGACTTCACTGAGTGCCTAATAAGTGCCAGGTCTGGTGTCTCTTAGATATTATTTTCAGTACCCACAACAGTGGTAGGCTCATAGTGGGGACTCAAAAAAGTACCTGTGGGTTGGCTGATAGAAGGAAATATTTGGAAAATCAGTATAAGGCAGTATATAAGTAAGAATGTATCCTATAGGCTGAACAGTAATTTAGAGTTTTTAGAGCTCAGGAGACATCAAAGAGGGCTGAAATCAATTTGAGGAAAGCCTTCTCCATTTCTACCTAAATCTGTGGCATCAGAGGAAAAGATCCTGACTATGAGTTCATGTTAACCCAGATTGCTCTAAGTCGGTTTTTTATTTTTTAAATAATTTTTAATTATTATTCTCTTTAATTTTTTTTATTTTTTATTTTTGACAGACAGAGGGAGACAGTGCGAGCAGGGGAGGGTCAGAGAGAGAGGGACACACAGAACCCAAAAACAGGCTCCAGGCTCTGAGCTAGTTGTCAGCACAGAGCCTGACGCAGGGCCCAAACCCATGAACCGTGAGATCATGACCTGAGCCGAAGCTTAACTGACTGAGCCACCCAGGTGACCCTAAGTTGGTTTTCTTTGAAAACACTGGCTGTGTAGGAAGGCAACAATGCTAACATTGGACTGGGAGTGTAGGTACCTGAATTTTATCTGTAGGCACGTGATATGCAAAGTAGGAGAATAAAATGATTCTTGCTCACTATACATGAAAGCCTTCCTTTGGTCCTCTCCCTCTTTTCTAAGTACCATGTCACTATTACCAAGCAAGTTCCCTGGTGACTCTTCTAAATGTTTGCTTTGTCCCAAAATATGATGCAAAAAGAGGATGTTGATTTTGGAGTGAAGAAACTACAGAGTTGGGATGTTCTCCTCTGGGTTCTAGGAACCATCTCTTTTGCCTTGGGGATTTCAGTTGTGTCAGTTGCAAAGGGCTGTAGAATTCAATTATCCAGGGTTCCTTGGAGGGCTCTGACCTAACAAGGCCCTGCCCAACCCCCTAAGCCAGAGTCAACTCCCCCCATGTATTCCCATAGCACACTATACTTCCTTAATGTTAACACACATTATGCTTTATTACAATTATGTGTTTTGTCTCTCCCCTATACAGGCAGTTAAGTTCAGTAAAAGCAGGGACTCCTTGTTTGTCTTTTTAACTGCTATGTCTTAAGTGCCTTGTATGATACCTGGTAATCACTCTTATTAAGTGGTTGAATGAAAGGGAAGGACTTTGTAGCTAATTCTTGTCTTGTCTCTCTAGGACAAAGAGAAGTAAGAATGTGTGGGCCACATATAGTCCCCACTTGTGTGTGGGAAGTTGTACAGCCTAAGTATTGGGTATGTGTGTGGAACGGGGGAAAAAGGTAGGATGTAGCTGTGCTGCGGAGGATCTCAAGTTCAAGTTAAAGATTCTGAACTTTATAAGCAGTAGGAAGCCAGTGAAGATCACAGCTAAAGCAATGAGATATATTATTACCTTTGTGTTTAATAGAAATCATTCATGGCATGGCCAGCCTCCTTTGCCCCTCCTAACACATTTCCTGCCAAGAAACTGATAATAATCTACAAAGCATTTTACATGGTATACACCCAGTAAACTCAGTAACTATGTAATCCACATATTTCTTTGGCTGAAGCTGTGAGGGACCCAAAGGGACCAAGGCTGGGAATGTAGCTGGGAAACTGACTTTCATATTATAAACTGAGCAGCTGGTACAAGATAGCAATTTTAAGTTTCTCTGACCTCGCCTAGGTCATCCAGGAAGTCACAAATGAGAAGTCCTTCACCTATTTGCTGCCTCCAGGGCTCCTGGGGTCTGCCTCACCGCCACCCTGGTCCGCTAGTTTCCCTTGTTCCCTCCCCGTGAGGCAGCCTATCTGATGTGTCTGTCTCTCCTATTCCACAGTGCTTCATTCACTCTTGTGCCTGCGTTTTCTTTCTTCCAGGTAGGACTCCTTGCACCACAAGTGAAGGGGTCCGCAGTCAAGCCTCTGGGCAGACCAGACCAAAGCGCCACATTCTTTGCCTGGAACTATTTTTAGATCTCCTGGGGGACATTCAAGGAATGAACGACACAAAAGATCAAGGCAAAAGCCTTCAGGGACTGAGGGCGGTTTGGAAAACTTGTCCCAAATTTTGGAAGAATATGACATTTGTTTCTATTTTCCCTTTTGTGTCATTTTATTTCCATTTCTGTTTCCCTTTCACTTTCTCCCCTTCTGCTCTTCCATCTGGTTCTCTCTTCTTTGTAATGCAAATTTCTGCTTTCTTTCTCTCTCTCTCTCCCTCCTCCATTCTTGTCCTTTCCTACTATTTCCCTTGCTAGTAAAGTCTGCCTTATATTCTTTAGTTGTTATATGGGAAGTATGGTGCTAAGTGCTTTTTATACATCTCCTCATAATACTCTATGAGACAGATAACAGTATCCTCATTTTGCAGATGGGAAATTGAGATACAGATCCAGTAGCTTCTCTAAACTCAGTGATACTCAGGGATTTGAATTCACCACTTAGCTAACCCCCAAACTGTCTTCTCTTACATGGTGTCTCCTTTTCCATTCCCAACTCCCTCTTGTCCTTTCCCTCTTTTTGCTCCTCCTCTCCCCTTCTTTCCTTCCACATGTCTTCCTCCCCCACCCTCCCAAACTTTCCCTCCCTCCCTCTCTCAGACCCTCAACATATCCTGGTCCCTGCACGTGTGTGGACGACCCTGAAGGTGCTGAACACTACGCACATGCCTAGAAGAGATGACAGAGCATTCAAACTCTTATCTAATCAGCCATTTTCCTTTTAGGCAAACGCTCCACAATTTTCCACATTTGTAGGCTAAGGGAGGGGGGACCCTTCGCCACCTAAGGAAAAGGGCAGATGTCTGATCCCAAGCCAGAGGAAAGGTCTCAATACCTGGGTGGGTCTTTGATACGGAGGGGAATAGAGATCAAACTCTTTCCACTCATGTGTGGACTCTCAGGCTTGGGGAGCAGAGGCCTGGGAGAAGACAGGGCCAGGAGGCTAGTCCCCATCAAGGAGACTCTAACTCAGGAGTCAGTGGAGCCTGCATCATGAAATATCTACCCTGTCCTTCCTCGTACACATAAAGAATGTTCAGATAGGAACCAGGGGCACATTGGGAAGAAAGATGTGAAGGTCAAGGTTTGAACTTCACAATCTCTAAGATCCCACTATATTCTGAGGCTCTAGCATTCCAAAAAGGGAATATTTATATTCAGTTCCCTCCTTTTTTTTTTTCATTATCATTTTTTTTGTCACTCTGTTGCTTGGGGTTATTTAGAGGCTTAAGCCATAAGGACATTTATTACTCATCAAGTAAGAATTCTGGAGGTAGGCGATTCAAGAGCTGATTCAGGGGCCTCAGGATATTGGTTGGCATTTATGAGAATCTCTGGACAGCTTCAGACATTGTGATTCATACAGCCCTGTGCACACACAGGAAGTAGTGGGGGTGGGAGAGACCTCCAGCGAGGCTCTCTCCATTTACAGGCGGATGGAAAAGCAGTTTCTAGAGCACTCCCTCAACATTAGAACTCTCCCCATACCTGGCTGACCAGATCTAACTGCAGTGGAGACTGAGAAGTGAAATCTGGCCTTTTCACCCTGCTAAAGAGACGCAGGCAAGGAAGAGGGAATTGGTTTGCCCCTGGGTAGGGAACACCAGATCGTGCCACCCCTCCTTCATTCACTCAAGATTTACTAAGCACCCACTCTGGGCCAGGCTCTGGGCCAGGTGATGATGATATAGGGGAAAAGGCAATCTCTGTTCTCAAGGAACCCCTACTGGAAGAACGCAGACAGGCAGAGGACCACAAAACAAGATGGCAAGTGCTGGGAGGGAACTGAGTGTCCTCAGAGCCACCACAGGAAGTAAAGAGGCTCAGCTTGAAGAATCAGAGAGGTTGAAGGGAGCCCTGCCTGAGTTAAGTTCTAAAGGGTTAATAGGATTCAGCTAGGGGTGAAGGGGCATGTAGGAGGTGGCTGAGAAGAGGGCATGTGGGACTCTTCTAGGACGTGGAACTGAAGGAACTCATGGGGACAGGCCAGAAATGAGGCTGAGGAAGCAGGCAAGGGCCTGATGAGAGAAGGTTTTGTTTGGGGCATCAAGGTTTGGGGCATTTATTCTGGATGTGAGGATGAGCAGGTCTGGGCATAGGTACCTTCTGAACGTGGAAGGGTGAGCCGAGCTGTATGGTTGGAACAGCTGCACTGCACTGAGGCGTAGGAGGTGGGCATGAACCCGAGTATGCACCTGCGGTGCCGTTTGCTGGCATGACCCAACACGTTTTTGTTTGCCACCTTCCTGTACAGCTGGGCCCCACTGGAGGGTCTGAAGGATAGGGAATGCGTTTGGAGAGGTCAGGCTTACCACCCCCATAAGCGCTCCTTCCCTCTCACCCAGGTCTGCCTTCAGGAGCCAAAATAATTCTTTTTCACCTGATGCCCGTTCAAACATATGGAACATTTGAGTTAGGATCCCCAACATATCACGTACCTCAACTCATCTAACCCTCAAACACTGATGTAGCTACATTCCATCCCCCTTTTAAAGACAGGGAAGCAGAGTCAGTGAGGCCAATGGCCAGACTTGTGATGGCAGAGACCAGTCCGGCGTGCGCTCTGCTTCATCACGGTTCTCCAGGCATGGCCCTTGGACTGTGGGCCTCAGAATGACCAGGGCTTTCTGGGGCAAATCCTGATCCCAGGGGCCACCCCAGACCTCCCGAAGTAGACTCCCTGGAGGTCCTAGCACAGAATCCACACTGTAACACACTCCTCAGTTGATTTCCAGATCCATGAAATGGTGGGAATCACACCTGGGTCATGCTAACACAACCATGTTTAATCTCTTTCCTTTTAGTTTTGTGCACCTGGAAATAAAGAGAGCTTTTTAGGTAAATCTGACTCCTGAGTTGCCCTTTCTTAAAGAGCATGTTGGCACGGATTGGTGGCATCCCTGAGCACGACTGGACGCTCCAGACTTTGCAATCATCTCTCTCTTTTTCTCTCTTTCTCTGCCCCATTTGCAGAAGTCTCAGCAGCTGTCTCCTGCTGAGCCAGGATGGGTGACTGGAGCTTCTTGGGAGAGTTCCTGGAGGAGGTACACAAGCACTCCACAGTGATCGGCAAGGTCTGGCTCACCGTCCTCTTCATATTCCGCATGCTGGTGCTGGGCACAGCCGCCGAGTCGTCCTGGGGGGACGAGCAGGCAGACTTCCAGTGTGACACCATGCAGCCCGGCTGCGAGAACGTGTGCTATGACCAGGCCTTCCCCATCTCCCACATCCGCTACTGGGTGCTGCAGATCATCTTTGTGTCCACGCCGTCGCTGGTGTACATGGGCCACGCCATGCACACTGTGCGCATGCAGGAGAAGCGGAAGCTGCGGGAGGCAGAGAGGGCCAAAGAGGTCCGGGGTGCTAGCTCTTACGAGTACCCAGTGGCTGAGAAGGCAGAGCTGTCCTGCTGGGAAGAAGCGAATGGAAGGATTGTCCTCCAGGGCACTCTGCTCAACACCTACGTCTGCAGCATCCTGATCCGCACCACCATGGAGGTGGCCTTCATTGTGGGCCAGTACCTCCTCTATGGCATCTTCCTGGACACCCTGCATGTCTGCCGCAGGAGTCCCTGCCCCCACCCTGTCAACTGTTATGTCTCCCGGCCCACAGAGAAGAATGTCTTCATCGTCTTTATGCTGGCGGTGGCTGTGCTGTCCCTCTTCCTCAGCATGGCTGAGCTCTACCACCTGGGCTGGAAGAAGATCAGACAGCGCTTTGCCAAGTCTCGGCAGGGCATGGCTGAGTGTCAGCTCCCGGGCCCCATGGCCGGAATAGTCCAGAACTGCACACCGCCCCCTGACTTCAATCAATGCCTGGAGAGTGGCCCCGGGGGCAAATTCTTCAATCCCTTCAGTAACAAGATGGCTTCCCAGCAGAACACAGACAACCTGGCCACTGAGCAAGTGCAAGGCCAGGAGCAGATTCCTGGGGAAGGTTTCATCCACATCCGTTACGCCCAGAAGCCTGAGGTGCCCAACGGAGCCTCTCCAGGTCACCGCATCCCCCATGGCTACCAGAGTGACAAGCGCCGTCTCAGCAAGGCCAGCAGCAAGGCCAGGTCTGATGACCTATCAGTGTGACCCTCTTGTGTGGGGGGACCAGGCCCATGTGGGAACAAAAGAGGCTGAGAGAGGGAAGATGTGTCCCTACTGACTCCAACTCTCATTCTCATACCTGCTCTGCTCCTCTTGGCTCTGGGTCTCAGTGCCATTGCTCACTTACTCCAGAAGTTAGGACTCGCGCTCTGCCAGTGCAGGCAGACACCTGGTTTCCCACCCAGGCTGCCACCCCTTCCCCATCCTCTACCCAGTGTACTTAGAAGGCTTTCAGATTCTTTAGTCAACAGGGTAAAAAGAAAAGAGAACCGTGACAGATCTGGCCCGGGAGGGGTAGCCAGAGGCTAGGACAGCTCTGTACGTACCAGCCACATACCAAATGGGTTCTCCAAGTTTCTATGGCCTCGTTGACCTGATCGCCCTTCTTCCTGCAAGAAAGAGCTCAAAGTTCCCAGCCGATAGAGAGCATGAATCAGGGACCTTACATTAGATGTGCTCTTGAATCTGTTGTCTCGGTGGGCCAAACCTCGGAGTGACAATGAGGTGGCCTTGGACTGCCCTTGGCTGCCCTCCCTCTACCCAGTCTTACTTAAAAAGAGGTCCTTGGAACTTGACCAGCAGCCTCAACCTTACAAGTGCTTTGTTATGTACCACTGGCAAATGTCCCACCTTGGTGATGCTATACCCTTTACTTCTGCCAAGGTGACAACTAACTAGCCCATGGGGGTGCACGCTCCTCTAGGGAGCGACTGTGTACACAGGCTGCATTGGAATTCCTGCCGCCACCTGTCATCCTGCAGCTCTTTTACAGCTCAACCCGATGATAGAAACCATCCCATCCCTCCCTTCCTTGGCTGTTCACCCAATGCTCCCCTAAAGACCTTATCGACCAGAATGCCCAAGAAGCCGTCGTCCTTTCTCAGATCCTGACCAGATCACCAGCCATGAAGGCCAGTGGAATTTCCCTCGGTCTTATTAAAACAAAGAGGGCATTGTGCTTCTCAGATTCCCCTTGGGGAAAAATTATTCTGCTGTGAAGATAAAAATTTAAAAAAAAGAGAGAAAATACTGGAAAACTATTTCCCCCTCCTATTTATTTCCCTTGCTAACTGCCAACTTAGAATGCCAAGAGGAAGTGTGATGATGGCTATGGAGCCCCCAGATCTCTCTCTCCCTGGAGGGCTTAGCAGGGGCATGGAAGCCTCAAGGGACTCTCCAGCTCTCTTGGCAGGGGCCTCGTTTAAGAGCACAGAGATTCCTATGTCTCCCTGGTGCTCCTAAAGAGACTGCCAGAAAGTAGTGGGGACCACAGACTGTGAAAAAGCCCTGCCTTCCCAGGGACTGGCCTGGTTTCTCTGTTCAGTCCATCCATAATGGGTGGTCGCCATTTTGGATGATAGTAAAAGATGCTCAGAATTGGATACTGAGACTTGTAGGGAGATGATTACTTCTTAAAATGCATATGCATGTGTGTGTGCAGGTGCACATGTGAGCCAATAGGGTGGGGGAGGGGACGAGGAGGGGAGTCTGAAATAAGGAAAGGAAACCTTGTAGGAACTTGTATCTTCCTGCCCTCCCCTCCAGACGCCTGGCAGAGGGACTGAACCTCACTGTTTGTAGTGTCATTGACCTTGTAGATGAGAGTTTGGGGAAGAGAAGGGTGAAGGTTCAGAGATATCCTCAGCCTCTGCCCCACTCACCCATCTCCAGGCCCCTTTGCTTAGGGCTATTGGTGGGTAGAGAGAAGGATGAAGGTAGAGAGTTGGAGGGGACTGACCAGGATGCCATTTAGGGAAGAATGCCTGATCATTCCAGCTCCCTAAAGAGGACACCTTTTTATCTGTTGTCTGGCGTTGGCATTAAGATTCTCCCAAACAAAACCAAAAAGACTCTCCTTCCATCTCTACAATGGGTTTGTTTTGTGAAATGAGTGTTATTGGATTAGAAATCCTATGAGATTAGTCCTTGATAATGGGACTTTCAGGAATGAAATAGGAAATAATATGTGTAGTCTGTCTTAATAAAATTTGGCCCTGCATCTACATCACCTTTGTGTCCCTTTCATGCTGTGACCACAAAGAAGGATGGCGGACTTGGTGGGGGAGGGAAGCACTCTGACCCCACCCATCAGTCAGCAGTGCAAACAGCTTTGGAGTCCAGCCTGCAAGGGTGAAAATCCAGCTGCTGATTTACAGCCAGGCTCCAGGAAGTTACTTAATCTCTGAACCTTGGTCTGTACCTTGAGCCTCGTACTATCTACCTTACTGGGTTGTTAAATGAGAGACCATAAAGAGTTCAACAGAGTGCCTGGGAAAGAATAGTCTGTCACTAAATGGTAATCATCGATACTGTTGTCATTACTATTTTCATTATTGTGTTGAATTCATAGCATCTGAAAAGTTGGAATGTCAAGAGATGATTCCAGAACTTTCCCCATGGAGCTCACAATCTACCAATGAACCCAGGTGGTTCAATTAACTGAGACCAAATTAACTCAGAATAATGCAGAGGAAACAACTGGAATAGAATTAAATGGGAATTCATTTATTATCAACTCTAAGAACCACAGGCTCCAGGAAGTGAAATGCAGGACAAAATGACATGGAACAGGACACTTGGCCTGGGCCTCAAGAGGCTGTTTTAGACAAGTGAAGGCCTCAAGGATGACTCTGTGAAATGAGTCTGGGTGTTCCTATTTTACAGACACAGAAACTGAGGCCCAGGAAATTTCTGTGATAGTAGAGGCTTCTCACTGGCCTGTCTGATTGGGATCACATTTTTTTGGACTAGGAGAAATGATTCTTGTTCCAAACAAAGGGTCAAGGGATCACCTAGCACTTGACCAAACCCCTGGGGTGCTATTTCCTAGAGGAAGAAACAAAGGTTGAGAAACAGAAACAGAAGTATTCTCTTAATTCCCGGTCAGTGTTGCCCATCAGGGCCAGAAAGCTCTTTTAAAGAGGCTTGCAAGGAGATCATAGAACACATCTTATGACAGCAGAGTTGAGACTCAGGGGGTGCCTGGCATCTGTCCAAGAGCAAGGTGCTCAGCCCAGTCATGCCGGAGGAGTCTAAATGGAAAAAGCCTCTGAGATCCATTTTTTCTCCTCGAAAAGAAGCAGTACATCTCATGGTTTTATAAACATAGCTATTAACATTTAACAGTTTATATTACACCCAGACTGCAAAAGCCAAGGGACTTATTTTACAGCGAGTATGATTTCAACCTCATGTATCTGCTCTCATTTTCTCTTCCTCTCCCCTTTAAAGGTTCATCACTGAAGAGGGTAAGCTGGGTAGTAATACACTGAACACACTCTGGATTGTAGGCCCCTGCAGGCTCCTTTCCTAATTTCCTCCCTCCAGTGCCAGATAAGGCCAGAATTTCTACTACTAGTGTTTCATTACTGTGGTTAAGGTATCTTAGTGCTTAAGTGCTAATAGCACTTTTATGAAGAATCATAGTAAGAATGGATTTCAGATTTTTTCCTAGTAGCAAATTTTCCCAGCTGAGAGAAAAACAGAACAAGGGCAGTGAGCACCTTACAGGTGTCTTGAAGGCTTGAAGGCTTCCATGAAGAGAATTCATGATGCAGATGAAGAAAATGATGAGGTTCAAGGGGGTGCTGAAAATAGGCTTCCCATTCCCTAATCCTCCACAGATCCCTAGAAAGCCCTGTAGTCGGTCCATGCATTGAATGGTAAGCAGAATTTATAAGTGATAGATATATAAATAGAACAGGATCAATAGTTTCTCTTCTCATTAGTTTCTTGATGGCCATCAGAAATGAGTATGATCTATAGGTTTTTTTTTTTAATTCTTCTTTCAATTGGAAAAGAGAAAATTTTATTCAACAATATCTATTGAGCACCTAGCTTGGGCTGGGCACTATGTCAGGTTTTAGGAATGCAATTTTATAAAACATGTGAATCCCATTTTTGGAGCTTCCATCCCAGTAGGGAAGACACCCTAACACAAGGAAACAAACAAAATAATTATGAATTGTGGTAAGTGCCAAGGAGGAAACAGATAAGATGCTAACAAAGGTGGAGGAGAGATGTTCATCAGGATGGGCCAAAAATCCTTTCTGAGGAGGTAATAATGAGGCTGAGACCTGACAGCTGAGACAAAGCCAAACACTGATGAGTAGAAAAGCCCAAATTTCTTCCGGGAAACCCCACAATACAACTGTCCCTGACTTCAGTCTGTGCCAACATTCTTGAAAGACACAGAATTCAAGCAGCATCTAAATAGCACCTAAAACACCACCACTTGGCAACGACTATTATGAAACATACATGGTTTTTTTTTTTCAGTAAAAGCCTCAAAAGACAGAAAAGTCTCTTTACACAAAAAAGAGAAGGGAAGACTTAATTAAAACAACTAAATGGCATATGTCAACCTTCTGAAAAGCCCTATTAGATGTTGCAACTGTCATTTTCAGGATTGATTCTTATAACATGCCTGGGGCCATGTAAATTGGGCCCATTCGGCAGAGTACAGGCTGGTGGGCAGAAGACTGTGTGCAAAGGGTCTGAAAAAGAGCCAGCAGGTTGTGGTCAGAGAAGCCTTGGCATGACAGGACTCAGAACAATGAGACATCAAGCGCAAGGAGAAGAGGGCCGTGAGGAAGGAGGGAGAGCGCATCAGTACGGAAGCCAGGCCATGGGAGCTGTGCAAGATGCCAGGCAGGCAGGCACCACTGGGGCTGTCACTCAGGTGGCAGCAGGGTAACCGGCCCATGCTAGGGGCTGGGGTACTAGCAGGCAGTGCATCAGGCTAGAGTCTTGAACAGAGTACAACAGGGGTTCCCATTATGAGAATTACAGTGAGGTGCTCCTAAGTACAGTTATTGCTGGTAACACACATGACTTACTAGATGCCTTCAAAATCCTAAAGCTAAGGAATAAGCCATAGTGAGGCTTCCAGGCACCCCATCAAACATGGTGGTGGGCAGGGAGATGATTTTTGACAGGGTATCTGATACTGCTCTGAAATCACCCGAGCCGGCACATCTTCAACTACGTGGAAGGCTAATGCAGCCCTGGGAAGTCGTGGCCAGGAAAGCCCTGGGAAGTCAAGGCTTAAGTCCCCTCTGTCCCTTTAACCTTAAGCTGATTTTCTGTGACTCTGACTCAAGGCCCTATGGATGGGGCACAATTACTTGCTAACAAGGGTTTCCTCTGAGAGAAGGAACTTGAGCCCATTTCGGAGAGCTCTTGCCCTGGGCTCCGAAGCCTGGCCAGGCTCAGTGCCCCGCAGACAGCAGCTGCCCTTCAAATGGCAGTGGGCATTCAGGGCGGGGTGGAAAGCTGTCATAGGCCTTCCTGGGACTTTTCTTCAAGTGGACCGAAATATAACTTGGAAGGATTTAAGCTTACAAATGTTTGAGGCAAAATTATACATTTGACAACCAATGTAAAATCCTACATAGGGTGTCGTTAGCTGGGGAAAAGTCCGCTTAAAAAAAATCCCCAGGGGCGCCTGGGTGGCTCAGCTGGCTGAGTATCGACTCTTGATTTCAGCTCAGGTCCTGATCTCATGGTTTGTGGGTTCCAGCCCTGCATCGGGCTCCACACCGACAGTGCTTGGGATTATCTCTCTCTCTCTCTCTCTCTCTCTCTCTCTCTCTCCCTCTGCCCTTCCCCTGCTTGCTCACTCTCCCTCTCTCTCAAAATAAATAAACTTTAAGAAAAATAAAATAAAATAGAAAATAAAAAATTCCCCAAGTTTGTTTACAAAACAAACTTGTAACTGTTAAGTGCTGCTTTCCGGGCCCTGTGCTAAGAGAGTTTCTGAATTATCATTTCATCCTTGTAATAATCCTGTGAGGTTGTTTGGCCACCTCCACCCCTAACCCCAACCCCCTTCACAGATAAGGAAACAGAAAGATTCAGTAACCTATACAGCCGGCAGGAGGTGGAAGTGAGATTCAAACACTCATCTCTTTGTCTACCTTGGCTGCTCATATATTCTTGTGTAAAAAGGCAAGATACAAAACTGCACCCACACGGTTATTACGGTGTGTAAAAGTAGGTACGTAAAAGGACAAAGATCTGAAAGAAACAAACAGAAATGAAGGCAGCTGTGCCAGTATGGTGGCTCTGTGGGAGTGCTTTAGTTCTCCTTCTTTCCAAACTATTTTAGTGTTATCATGTTATTTTTGCAATTAAAAAATTTAAAGTATATTTATATTCAACCTTTGGCTAAATTTGGTGTTCCCTTGGGGTGACTGCCAGGAGCCGCCTCTCTTCGTTTCCGCAGGACTCATGCCTGGGAAAATCTGTCTGTATCTGGGCTCTGAGCGCCACCCCTACATGGAATAAGGTTAGCAGGAAGCACTCGCCCCAGGGTCGGGGCCGCCGACTGCGTGCCAGCAGATGATCTGCCAACGGCATCTCCGGAGATGGCCAAGCACTGAGTGAGTCTGGGGGTTGACCTGCACCCATGAGCCCTTGTGCCCCCTCGGTGCAGTGAGTGTGGTCGGGTCCATGGGCAACGCTAGGACCCATGGGAAGGGAAAGAGCAAGAAAAGCTTCTCAGAGTCAGTACCGCTCGAAATGGCTGTGAAAGATGATTAGGACTGTCTGGTCCAGGAGCTACAAGGACTGGGGAGGGGAGGATGAGGCCAGGAGGTGGGAAGGCCCATGTGGAGACTGGTTGAGAGTGTACCTTTCACTCGTAGGCGATAAGGAGCTACCGAGCTTCTTTGGGCATCTGGAGAGTGGGGTGATCAGCGCTGTACTTGAGGTTGACGAGAGGCAGCAGCTTGTCCACTGGCTGCAGAGGGAAGGCCCTGAAGGGGCCGCTGGGAGGCTTCCTTCTGAACCAGTGATTAAGAGAATATAGACAGAGCCTCAAACTACGGGTACCTGGGGATAGGAGAAAGAAGTCTGGGATAACGAAGGGGTTTCAGGTCTGTGTGATCTTTGATTCATTTATTTCAACAAAATTCCCTCCATTCATTTAGTTAACACAAATATAGCATGGGCCTGCTCTGTGCCTCCGAGAGGAAATTTGGGGCAAGACAGTGGTTATTATGCAGTAGAGGGGTAATGGGCATGTTAGACCCCTTTCTGGTGTCATTTCAGATCATCTCAGCCTGCCTCCCTCTCGTTCCCGGCTGCGGGTGTAGCCCAGCTTCCCACAGGTGCGCCTGACCCCGCCCCAGGCTTCCCTTACTGTCACAGTGGCAGAACTCTGCTCAGCACCTAGCCCAACAAATGAACAACCAAGAACTGTTGAGTAGCTTCTGCAATAAAGGGCAAACCTCTGACCAGGAGGGGACAGAAGCCCTTCCTCCACCCCTATCCCCACCGTGCTAGTGGTTCTGAGACCTGGTTCTTTTTTTTTTTTTTAATGTTTTATTTTGAAAAGGAGTAGGGGAGGGGCAGAGAGAGACCTCTGCATTGACAGCAGTGAGCTGATTCGGGGCTCGAACTCATGAACCGTGAGATTATGACCTAAGCTGAAGTTGGAAGGTCAACCAACTGAGCGACCCAGGGACCCCCAAGACCTGGTTCTTAGGGCTTTTCTAGGAAACAGTACTTTAGATAGAACAACCGGTCCCATTTACCAGTGTTCAGCTTGATAATACATCTACCTATTGGCTCTGCCTCCTTCCATGCTTTTCTCCCCTTGTTTCCCACTCTTGCTACTAGAGCTGTACGCCGTGATAAAGTGTGAGCACATCAGTCTCTGCCTCAGACTTTGCTCCCTGAGGAATCCAGATTGAACCAATGATTCTTACTTGAACTCTAGCTGTCCTCACTCTACTCAAAATTACATAGCATTCGACCAAGCCTGGAACATCAAAGGTTGGTAGCAATACTTCACTTTAAGAACAAGTACAGTATAGGAATGTAGGTCAAAAAATTCTGACTTTTCTGTTCAGCATTTAGTTTCCTGTGTGTTAGTCTTACCTGCCTGGATGGATCTTACCTCCAAGACCCTGTGCCTCACAGCATTTAGACAATGTTGGGTAGGTAGAAGATACCAGAAAACATCTGCCAAATTGAACTGAAGTTGTTCTCTTTAATTTTCCTGGATTTCACATTTTTGTCCACTGCCTCGCTTTATCTACAATCTAGTTTCCAAAAGGGCATTTCCTTCCTCTCCTTGTACTGCTTGTGCATGGTAAGATAGCACTGATGGAAACTTCCATTTAGTGTGAAAGTGTGACCACGCTCCAGCAGATAGAGTGGTTTATCCAAAGAGTTCTCCTTTCCTGAGCAGTGGCTTTGACGGCTCTGCCTACGAATGTCCTGGCTGGTTGTTGCTATAATGATGCCATGTCCCTCTTTACAGGGCAACTCCACTCTCCCATCCCCCCTATCAACAAATCATGACAGTCTCCTAGACTTGTCTGACTTTTCAGTAGGAAAGGAAGTTAAAGTGTAGGAAATGTAACTCCCCTCCCCAGTTAATTGCGGACATCACTGTCACTAACTTGTCCTTCTTCCTCCCCAGGCCTAAAATAGTCTGAAGATTTGGGGAAAATTAAAAAAAATTGCACACACACACACACATACACACACCTGTCAGGGCCCCTATCTTAATATTTATAGCAGTCCTTCACCCACAGGGACTTCTGGGAGTGGGAGGCAGCCAAAGCGATGGAGGCCTTTCTCTCAGCCTCCTGTGTTCGGCTCAGGTGGGAGACCAGGAGGGGAGGGGCTGAGTTCAGGACTGCCAGGGCACTTTAGTTGGTGAGACAGAGTGAAAGGCACCCTCTGACAGCTGAGGCTGGGCACTGGCAAGGCATGGATAGAGGTGCTTGTGTGGCAGCTAAGCTTTTTCAAAGGGAAACATGTCTGATTTTCCAAACACTCACCTTTTCTGTTTACTTTTCTTGGCACCTGTTTAGACCCTACCACTCCAAGGCTCACTCCTTTCAACACTTTCTGCCCACCCTGCTGACTTTCCCTGCCCACCAGCAGAGCAGTGGAGAAATTATATAGACATCATCAAAACCACAGTTTTAGTGCCCAAGCAAGGATAAAGGCCAGCACTCTTGTTGGCAGCTCCATTATTGGCAATGGGTCTGAATCAGAATTCCTGAATAAGATGATACCTAAAAAAGGAAGTTAGAATAACTCTCCCCTCCCTCCTGGAACCACCTGCCAAACTGAGGTACCTACCTGTGGCTAAGGAAGAAGAGTCACCTGCATAATACCCAGGCATAAACCTTTATGATGAGTTCAGAGCTTAGTATGATTCTATTTTCTCAGAGCCCAAGTCTTGAGCCAAACCTCAACAAAAGATAAGCTTTGGCGCTTGCATCGGAATTGCAAACCTGCTCCACAGAGAGGTCATCACCGTACAGGAGTACATATGGGACAAAATGTCATGGAATGGGCAATGAAAAATTGATTGTGGTGATGGACATACAACCATGTTAATATTCTAAAAGCAACTGAATTATACACTTCAAATAGGTGAGTTGTATGGTAGATAAGTTATATGGCAATAAAGCTGCTAAGAATGTCATTGAAGACAAGCTCACAATTCTTAATAAAGCATTTGAAGCAAGGCAGGATAATGATACAGTCATTATATCCAACAAATTGAAAGAAACACATCTGAGAAAAGAGACACAACAGAGTACTCTGAAAAAGACTTAAAACATGCATGTTTAAAATCCTCAAAGGAATAAAGAATAGAACGGCATCCACAGAAAAAATACAGGAGTCGCAAAGCAAGAATGTGTAAATATAAAAAAAAAATACATTCTTATTTCTTAAAAATAAAAAGTAGAGGGGCACCTGGGTGGCTCAGTTGGTTAAGTGACTGGCTTCGGCTCAGGTCATGATCTCACGGTTTGTGGGTTCGAGTCCTGCATTGGGCTCTGTGCTGAAAGCTAGCTCAGAGCCTGGAGCCTGCTTCAGATTCTGTACCTCCCTCTCTCTCTGACCCTCCCCTGCTCATGCTGTCTCTCTCTGTCTCTCAAAATTAAATAGAAAACATAAAAAGAGTAGAGCATTAAAAATTTTAAAAAGGTCCAAGTTATAGATTGGACAGAGCTGAAGAGGGAATTAGTGAATTGGGAAATAGAACTAATAAAATTTCTTAGAATTTCAGCTCAATGTGGTAAAAAATAGAAAATCTAAAAAGGAAATTAAAAGACATGGAGGCAGTCTGATATAGTCTAACAAAATAGTTTAGGAGAGACTAAAGAAAATGACAAAGATAACAATCAAAGATAGAATGGTAGATATTTCTAAAACTGAAGGAAGAAATAAGTATTTAGCTTTATAAAGCTCATCAAGTGTTAAATATGATAAATCTCCAAACTCTACATTATAGATGAACTGTAAAACATAAAAGTAGTGAAAAATCCCAGAACTTATGGTAGAGATAGATTAACTATAAAAGAACACCAGTATGTTGGAGGAGGGCACTTGTGGGGAAGAGCACTGGGTGTTGTATGGAAACCAATTTGACAATAAACTATTTAAAAAATAAAAAAAGAATGCCAGTAGACTTCTCATCAGCAACGACAGAAATTCTTTGTAGAATTCCTACAGAGGAAATAGAAATGTTGGCATGCACTTATCATATAGAACCCCACACATTCACTCCTTAACTTGGTCTCTGAAAAGGGTTCCAAGGCATTTTGCTTTGCCACCATAATGAGAAATGCATGTCTTTTAGAGTAAAAACATGACATGACTCGGGATAACTGATGTAATTCTGTAGCAAGATAGAGAAAACTCTCTTTTCCACATGAAAGTTACTTGATTGTGGTGTTTTCTGATTGTCATAGAAATAAAATCATTTCCAGACGAACAGTTGCATACTAAGTGCTAGGGTATGTATTGATCTACTATGTCAACAAGACTATGTTTGAAACTAAATGTAGCCTCCACCTGACTTGGTTTATGAGAGTCCACGGCTATGCTCCAAGATCTGTCTTCTACATAAGACCGAGTAAATGAGAGGATAGTGAGGATTGTCCTCTTTGCCTCTTTCAAAGATTTATTAGTTCTAATATCTACAATTCCACAATGAACAGGGTGCTTTGGTCCCCCATTTCAGTAGGGTAGCTCCAAGGATCCCACTTTCTTCCTACTGTCCTCACTCTATAGGTCTGGAGGAAATAGAAGGATTTTTTAGTTATTGAGTCAATTTATTCCCAGTATATACTCAGGAACATGGGGGAAAAGTGGAATGTGTTGTGATCTACTGGGACTCCTGTGATATGGACAAAGCCCCAGATTCCATGTATTTCCTTCTTACCATCTCAGTCAAGCCACCTACCCTGATACCCTCAACTAAAAAAAATGTCTCTATGACATGAAAACCTCCCCCAAAACCTCCAGTCTGGCTTATGTGTTAGAGTGGTGTTGTGTGTCCTCAGGGTTGAGCTCAGAGCCAGTGTTCAGTAATCTCTGAAAAAATGTCTCGATATTTCCTTCCCCCACAATGTATAGTTAGTTACCTGGGAAATGGCTACAGGAAGGCTGCTTAGGGAAGGCTAGAAAGAAGATTTGTCGTACATGCCTGTGACAATATCTCAGGGTACTTTCTCAGGGGTTTTCAGCCTTCCTTTCATTCAGTGAGCTCTGGGTCTTTGAGTTGATGCTCATCTAGATTCCCTACTGCAGTGATTCAAGTCAGGCTCATCTTTTCCAGACCTTGAGTTCCTTTCGTTATACAGGCCAAGAAGGAATGGACTGAGCTGCTCCTCTATCTTGTTCCTAGGGATCCATCATCAGCTTAACACAATGATTCCTGCGGATCAAACTTGCTGATTATACTCTGGCCTTGAGGCCCTTTATGGTAACCATGCCCATCCTTCCTTGGATGGCTAAGTGCTGCTATGCTGCCTCTTCTACTTCAGGGTCCCAATATCTCCTATGAACTCAGAGCACATTTCAATTGCAGCATCTCCCACCTTTAGTCCTAGCTTAAAATAACCTGGTTTACAGATGGATTTGCACAAAATGCTGGCACCAGCAGTAAGTGGACTCCTGCTGTGTCATGGGTCTATTTAAGGGGTGAAAGGGGTGGCTCTGAAGGACTACAGAGGAGAGAAATCCTTCCATTGTACAGAGCTTTAAGTGGTACTTTCTCTGAAAGGAGAAATGGCCTGAGATCTGGATCTAAGCCAATTCATGGACAATGACTAATGGTTTGGAAAAATAGTCAGGGACTTGGAAGGGGTAAGTGAGGGAGATGTGACAAAGCATTTTTGGGAAAGAGGCATATGAATGGACAAATTGTAATGGGTCCAGGAGGCAAAAATGTTTGTTCCATGAGAATGTTCTCCCAAAGGTGTCCACAGTGCAGGTATCTTGCTCTATTAATGTCAGTCAGCCTATTTCCCAGTCACCCCAGTCTTTAATCAGTGAGATTATGAACATCATCTTAATGTCAGGGTTACAATTTTCCTTCACAGAGGGTGACCTGGCCACCATTGCTGCTGAGTAACCAACTTCCCAGAAGCAGGGACTAACCTTGAACCCTCAGAATGGTACCATGACCTAGAGGGACAAACCTGTCACTTGCTTGGAAGGCTGACTACATTAAATCCTTCTATTGTAGAGGGAACAGTAATTTGGTTCTCACTGAAATAAATATTTATCTGGATACACATTTTTGTCTTTGCCTACTATGATGTCATGAACATCATTTAATGGCTTAATGAATGCCTGATTCAGTGTCATGAAATCTTACCTGAAGTTGTTTCTAACATTATGGTAATGCTAGTTTGTGTAACCACCCCCCCCATGGTGGTTTAATACAATCTATATTTCTTGATCATGTAATTGTCCAATGTACATGTTTCATATGGTTGGCTTTCAGCATTCCTTTATGTGGTGTTTAGGAGCCATCTTGTGGCTCCACTATTCCCTAGAAATTCAATGTTTTCAACATTCAGATGGTAGACAGGAGAAGAAAATGTGGATATTCCCCATTAGCTTCTTAAATGTCTCAGCCTCGAAGTGACACACATCATTTCTACTCATATTCCATTGGCGTAGCTAGTTATATGGATGTAAGGGATGCTAGGAAATGTAGTCTGCCCCAACATCAATTGTATATTATGTGAATATTGGATAGACAGCTAGCCATCTAAGTCTAATGTTATTAGCTTGCCAAGGAGGTAGACTGGTCATCAAATATTATTGCACACATTTCTTCTCATACTTATACTCTTAGCATACACACACCCACACACACACACACACACACACCCCAACATATCCAAAATCCCACTTAGTCACTATATCCAGCTCAAAGACCAGGATCTCGGGGTAATGTACAGTTAGCTCTAGCAAGTCTAGATGTAGCCCCTTGTGGTCCAGAGACCTATGAACACAAAGACAAATATCTTTTCTCCACTAACCACCACTCAAAACACAATAGGGAGGTAGGAACAAGAAAGGCTTAACAAAATACCATTCAGAAAAAGGAATAATGGGAGCTACAGGGCAGTCACTTGTCCTCAGCAATGATAAAATCTTTCTGGGTAGATGCAGTGAAGACTGACTAGACCTTAATTCTGATCTCTGAAGGAATTTCCTTGTCCATTGCTCTCTCTGGTGCCAGACTACACAGGTGGAATATTGGTCCATTCCCATTTTCCTCCATGGCCTTCTATGAAGTGAGCATTGCTGACTTGGCCATCCTTGGACTACATAGAATTCATAGCCTGCTTCCAGGTACTGCAAATTTAAAATCCTGACAGCTGTTTTATATTACAAGGTGATTTGGGGGGGTTGTTTTGTTTTTGTTTTTAGAATCAGAATCATAATTTCTTTGACAACAGAGTTCTCCTAAAATCAGTAGGCTTCTAGGGGTGCCTGGGTGGCTCAGTCAGTTGAGCGTTGGACTCTTGGTTTCAGCTCAGGTCATGACCTCACAGTCTGTGAATTCCAACCCTGTGTTGGGCTATGCATGGACAGCATGGGGCCTGCTTGGGAGTCTGTCTGTCTCTCTCTCTCTGCTCGTCCTCTGCTCACTTTATCTCTGTCTCTCTCTCAAAATAAACAAACAAAAAAACCCAGTAGGCTTCTATTCTATTTGCTTCTAGTCAATTTCATGGGCCTGTAACCATACCCAGAAATCTTTCCTAGACATAAGTCTCAGTACTGCCTCATTTTTTTGCTTCCTCATCCTCATGCTTCTGTCAATTCATTGGAGACTACTCTGAGGCTGCCTGAAGCACAAGCTTGAGTATGGAGGTTGAAACTGATCTTTCTCATAGACTGAGTTCCTCTGTATAACTGTGAAATCTAAATGGACCTTTGTTGCACACACCAATTTTATGTCTTAACTCCCATTGTTTGGGATTCAGATGATTTGACCTTTCCTATCCCACAAGGTCCCATATCTCTACAATCCCTGTCACTTTTCATTTCTACTTCATTAATAGATCACTAACTCCAAATAATTTCAGTGTCTGCTTGTAAGGAACTTGACCTAAGATCCTTGTATATGTCTGTCTCCCTTTTAGGATATAAATTCTACTATGGTGAAGACTTTTATGCTCATTACTGTATCTCAGTGCTTAGACCACTATCTGGCACTATCTGGCTAAATAAATATCTATTGATTGGATGAATGGAACAGGAACAACCAAACATTTATTTGGTAAATGAATGAAGTAAATTTATGGTGCTCCTTGAAAGAGTTCTGGTAGATGTATTTTCTTTCATTTCATTATACTCAGTGATGTTTTACAGCCCAGTAATGCAACCCTTATGGATTGGCACTTTGGAAGCCTGCCTGGTTGGCCGGTGCCCAGCTCTCACCAAATGAATGAATATGGTGTGTGCTTACAGCTAGGAGGAGAGCAGAGGACACAATAGGAGGAAGTGAGGCAAAGCAGGGCTTGCCTAGTAGGTGCAGTTGAGTTGGGGCAGCCCCACCACTGGCGCCCAGTATGGACAAGGAGTTCTGCAAGCTGCCCTCTATACAAGTAGCCACACTTCCTTTTGGCCAACCATGGAAAAGGCAACCTTTCCTTGTAGAGATGTGGGAGAGGAAGGGTTATGGCAGCTCTAGGTGTTTCCCCTGATAAGACAAAGTCTGGGGCCTGACGCCTGGTCCTACTGTTAAACCATCACTTCTTTAGAACTTTGCAGAGGGTGGAACATGGTTGGGTGCAGCTAAAACTGGCTAAAAATAAGTTCTGAAACAGACACTGTCTGTCAGGAGCAGGTACGCTGGGAAAGTTAAGTATGACTTTTGAAAAGGAGCACTCACAGGGCCTTTGCAAGGGTGAGTGGGCACCTGGTGGCAGTGGTGAAGTCTGTTTCCCTGTCCCACCCCCCATGTCTAATACCACCACATACCACACCCCCATCATGGCTGTCCCCCATTGCTTTACCACTTCCTGCCCAATATAGATTCACCAAGTCACCACCTTCTGACTCAAGGATTATAGAGTCTCTCAAAATAAATTGTACTGAACAACTGCTGTAGCCAGAAACAGACTGAGTGTAAATTCCAAGGCCCTGGGACAGGGTTCCTACTCTCTCTTGCTTAAGCCCCTGCTGTGAGCCACTGTAGGCACCTGACCAGGAAGCAAATACAGAGATCAAGTCTTTCTGACCTTGTGCTCCATTTTTACATCAAGGAGAAGCTAGCCAAGTCTGGGCCAATGCATTCAAAGCCTTCTATAATGTGAAACTCTTCAAATACAATGTCCTATCAGCTCATATATAGAACTGGTCAAACCGAGCAGTTCTGACTGAATTGTGGAGCAGGGGAGAGATGTGTGGCTGAGCTTCGCCCACTTTGCCCTTCCTCTGTCTCTCCCTCCTGGACAAGCTAGAAGAGTCCCTTCTGTCATATTCATGGAAGGACAGTTGAGGCCCAGAGAGTCCCAGCAGAAAGGGACTCACCAAACAGAGCCAGGACTTGGAACTCAATCCTACCTCATGTCAGTATTGTAGTAAGGAGGTTGGGCAAAACCAAGCTTTTAAATCTGTGTATGTATGTCAGGGTACAGGTGAGGGGTGTCAGGTGGCCTCAGCCAAGAGGAAAGATGCCTTGAGGCAGGATTCAGGCAGGGCCAGAGACTATGAGCAGATTGTCTTGGCTCAAACAGAACTGAAGTGCTTACAATGTTAGCATTTGCAGATGACAGTGGAGAGGAAATCATGAAGGATCCAGTTAATGGGCAACTTCGAAGGTCAGAATGGGAAGCCTGGATTTGATCCGATAGGCAACAGGGAACCACTGTGACTTTCTAAGCAGAGGCATATCTCATGAAAGAGTCCCAGAAGAATAGTGGACATGCTCTCATAAAATCAGCCCTAAAGAGGCACTGGACTATAAAAACTTTTAATAAGGACTTCATGATGTCTCTTACACCGCCCCTTCCCTTCCATTGTCTCTGCCCACCTAAGCTTAGATGTCCAGTCATTCTCCCCTAGGCCTGCGCGCAGCCTCCTACTGGTGCCCACCATTGGACCCCCCATATGAGAAGTTCCTCCATTCTGATGTTGTGATGATCTACCTGAAACACACACCTGGCAGAGTATTTCCCTGTCTCCTTCAGCTCCTGCAAGGGATCCTCACTGAACAAAGTCCAAATTCCTAAGCCCGGCTTTCAGATTCCTTCACGATGATGCTACAGTCTCCCTCTCCAGCGCCTGCACCCACAGGTCCCCACACCCTCCCCTGCTCCCTGGTGCATACCACACCCTCTGCTTACTCTCCCTCCCCTCTCCAGCACCCCTCACCTTCTCCCAGAGCTTCTGTCAAAGATCTCTTATTCTTTAAGGCCCCATTCTAATCTCATGCCCCTCAAAAACCCTTTTAAGATCTTCTGAAATGGTCTCTCAAGGCACTGTGTTTGTATATCCAGTATATCTGGTCTAACACTTAGCCGTCTGCCTCGTGTCAGGGTTATTTATAAATGTCTGTTTCTCCCATTATGCTGCACGTTCTAAGAAAGCAAAAACAGAGTTAACAAAATATATAGTTGAATTTCTTGTATTGGCTGGCAGAGCTTATAAACTTTGGGCAGGGGGATAGTTCTATAGAGATTTTTAAAACTAAGAACTATCCTGAGCCCAGGACACTCTGAACTTTCAAGACCCACACACTTCCTAGCCCTGTTCTACAGAAGGTGAGGTCAGCACTAGATAAGAAACGCTGAGTTGGCCAAGAATCTCCCACACCCCTCCCAGCCCAGTGTTATGTCTAACAGTGGAGCCAGGCTGGCGATCTGGGGACAGGCATGGCGTCAATATCATAACACTAGGACGTTACCTACCAGACGTAGCCTTAAGTCTTTTTGCTCCCACTCTGGATCTATCATCTGATGCTGACATGTTGCTTAGTCTGTGGAGACTTTGGGGAAACACAGGCATTCAGCAATGAGCAGAATGGTTAAGAGAAATAGTAGCCATCTGAGATAATTGATTGATTGTGTCTATATGCAGGGCTCTGGACCAGAGGCTGTAGGAGACACAACCCCAAGAGGTTAGGAATGAGGTTTAAGTACAAGCCAGTCTGAAACCACAGATAGGCTGTGTTCTTGAGCCACATGTGTTGAACCTTAACAGGCTTGTTTCAGAGAGACCAATGAACAGGAGTGAGAGGCTTCCAGCCTATTCTGTAGGGACCTATTAAACTCACAGAGTAACGAACCATAGTACCTTACCATTACAAACCTCAAGCAGCCTTTAAAATCCGACTCCAGGAGAAAAAGTCATTCTGCATTCTAATAGAGAATGCGGTCTCTGCCAAGGGGAGCCCCAACACAGGCTCGGCGATCCTGTCCTCTGCATGGGGCCACTGTGGCAGCAGAAGTTCTGAGCGCCTGGGTCCTCTGCTAGCATAAATAGCAGAAAGGGAGAGTCTCTGAAGCCTCTAGTGTTTGTAAGTGGGTGCCTAAGTGTCTGCAGCAGCAAGGAGAAGAGAGGACTTCATATGCTTCCTTCAGAGATGGGAATCCTTGGCTGGAATGGACACGTGTATAGAATAAACGTTCACGGAGAATGATTTGTAAGTTGAGAAGAGCCTATATATGAAATTAGATGGGTTGGAGAATATCAGAGGTGAAAAGACCACATAGGGTCTGCTAATCCAACCCCCACATTTTATAGAGGAGGAAGCCGTCCCTAGAGAAGCCAGATGACTTATCCGTGGCACAACAGAGCTGTGAATCCAGACCTTCACTGGACCAAGTCATTTCAGTTGAGCTCAGTGTCTTCTGCTGAGTGGGAACGACACTCCCTCCCCTACTCGGAGGGTTGTTAGGAGGGTCACATGAAGACCTGCTTAGGAAATCTGCAAAATGCCAGGCAAGTGGGAGCTGGTTTTACTTCCTCTACTCCCAACTACGCCTTTCTTTGGATAGGTAGCAGAAATGTGCCCAGGCAAGGGGGGCCAATCCCCTGGAGAAGGTTTCCAAGTTTCAGAGATGTGCTTGCAAGGAACAACACTTGAAGCACCAGAGGTGTCTGTCCGAGTGGCTCTAGAAAGCAGGGAGTGAGTCCTCGGCAGAAGACCTTCCTGAAAAAAGCTGTTGTTGTCAATGGGCTTCCTTTGCCCTTTTGAATGGATGGTTTGGAGTGTCTGCTCACATTGAAGCCTCTCCCATTTGCAGTGAATGAAACAGTATTTTGTTGCTTGCCATTGACGGGTCACTCTACACCATTTTTAGAAGTGTGCCATCCACTACTGCTATTCAGCTACAGGGTTCCAGGGCTGGTGAGAGCCCATACATCTGGGGGCCAGTGGCTTGTAAGAGAAGCCTCACTGTGTTCTGGTGGGTTGATTTTTCTTGTGACCCTGTCAGTCCCAACATCTCTCTGCACAGCGTGTTCACAAGGCGGCAGGTAACCGTGGCCTCTCTGAGAGTGAAGGCACATGACCAGTGTGTCTCTCTTGTAAACCAGGGGACAGCTCTAAGTAAAAATCATTAATGGGAGCTAACATTTATTGAGCAGTGCACATGTCAGGCCCTGTGATGGGGGTGTGACTTGAAAGGGTTTATTTGATCCTTCCAACAACCCTCTGAAGTAGACTGATTATTCTTATTTACATTTTACAAATGAGGAAACTGAGATTTACATAACTTGCCCAGGATCCCACAGCCTGCAGGGGAAGTGGGATCTGGTCCTGTTCACTTAGGCCAGTGGATTTGGCATGTGAAATTCTCCAAAACGGACTTAAAATAAAGATACGTTGAGGCCACATCATTCATGAAATGTGCTCATGCCTGCATAAAATGTGAAAATGATCACTCTTAACTCTTCTGAGCTTTTTTTTGAGGCCAGGACAGAGTTCCCTGTGGTCTGACATGAGCCTGTGGCCCAGAGACAAGCTTGCAGGTAGCAGGGTCTTGATGGCCCCCAAGTTCTGATGATGGTAGTCACCTCTGTAGGCCAGTCGAAGGTACCTCCAGAGGGCTGAGCTGGACCCCTCGCAGGGTCACATGACTCTGAACAACAACAGGAAACTCTGAGAGAGTTCCAAGAAGTGCCTGCCTGTCCAGGTCACCCCTCAGCTCATCCTCACAGGTGCCTGTTGGGTCTGAGTGTGGGCTGTGTGCTCGTGTGGGTGCGGTGTCCAAGCCAGTACTAGAGGTTACAGCACATGTGACAAGGCCCATGCAGACTCTCCCCAGCCCCTCCCTTAGCCTCTCCTCCTGTGGCCTCTGTCATCTCCCTCACGTCCTTCAGGAGGCCACCAGCCGGGATCTTTTGTTGGCAAGCTCAGTGAGTAGAGAGCAGTCAGGAAAGGAGGGGGCCGGTGTGGCAGTCTCCTTGTCACCACAAGCACAGCTGAGGCTGGGCCCCATCCAGTCACACTCTAACACCAGCTCCCACAAAAGCCACACACCTTGGCTTCATTTCCAAGAGTCAGAGTGGCTGTGCCCAGTGACTCCTGGGGTGCTGACAGAGCCGAAAACTCAGACTGAAAAGTGACTCAACACAAAGCCAGAGCTTAAAAACGATGCTTTTCCAGCCCCCAGTTCCTATTCTGCTTCTGTTTCTGTGTCTTACCCAGGAGGTGTTTGAGCTGTCTGTTACATGCGGCAGAAGGGTAACACACATAGCACACACAGACGTGTAAACCTTGTGATGGTCCTGTAGAACATCTCTGGAAAGGGTCTCAGCAAACATGTGTCACAGACACACAGGAAGCCCAGGAGGCCAGAGGCTCGTGTCACACAGATCAAGAGCGATCACATGACTTCTGCCAAGCTCTGAGGCTCATTAAATAGGAATCCATAAAAACTCATTTCCTCTCCCTCAAAAGGGGATGGCATGATAAAAATCTGGGAAGTCATATGAAAAGAGGATATTGCCAATGACCAAATAGAAACCTTTTCACTTCAGGGTGAAACGAAACCCTTCTCTTTCCCCTGCCCTGACCAACCCCACCCCAGCTTCCCTTATGGGAGGTGATAGAATCTGCATATGGGGCCGAGAGTGTCTAAAGCAGTGTTATCTTTAAGCTGCTTGACAGTGATCATCCAGGCCAGGGACTAAAGGCAGTGAGCCTACAGTTTTGATCTCTTGTGATCTGGAGAATTCCTTATGCTTCTCGGGATGCTAAGAGCACTGAACCTCACAGAGGAATCTCCATGATGAGAGCAAGGCAGGCATCAAGAGCCACTGAGTGCCTGTATTTTCTTCCTCTGGTGGATGCCTTCTGCATTGCTACTTTGCTTACTTATTGATTTGCCAGGAAAACAAAGTCCAAGTAACTTCAATTCAATGTGTCATCACTGGGCAGTTCTCCAGGAGAGACCCATTCTATGTAATAAATGTATGGAGAGTGAATTGAAGGGACATATATTAAAAACACAGGAGTGGAATAGGGAGAGGGGTATAAGGGAAAAAACAATGAACAGTGTAAAGGTCCTTGAATAAACCAACAGTGATGAGGAGCCATGAACTGAGTTGTGTGACCAATCTATAAAGAATTGATACAACTTAATACCTAAAAAGCAAACAATCCAATTAAAAATGGGCAGAAGACATGAACAGACATTTTTCCAAAGGGGACATCCAGATGGCCAGCAGACACATGAAAAGTTGCTCAAACTCACTCATCATCAAGGAAACACAAATCAAAACCACAATGAGATACCACCTCACACCTGTCAGAATGGCTAAAATCAACAACACAAGAAGCAACAAGTGTCGGTGAGAACGTGGAGAGAAAGAACCCTCATGTGCCGTTGGTGAGAATGCAAACTGGTGAAGCCTCTGTGGAAATTATAGGGTTGTTAGAAATACTTCTATTTCTAACAAAGAATTTTGTTATTTACCCAAAGAATACAAAAACACTAATCAGAATGATACATGCACCCCTATGTTTTCAGCTGTGTTATTTAGAAATAGCCAAATTATGGAAGCAGCCCAAATGTTCATTGATAGATGAATGGATAAAGAAGAGGTGGTGTATATATATATACACACACACACACACACACACACACACACATATATATATATATATATATTCACACAATAGAATAATGTTCTGCCATAAAAAAGAATATCTTGCCACTTGCCATGACATGGACAGAGCTGGAGAGTATAAACCTAAACAAAACAAGTCAGAGAAAGACAAAGAAAATTTCACTCATATGTGAAATTTAAGAAATAAAACAGATGAGCAAAGGGAGAGAGAGAGAGAAACCAAGACACAGACTCAACTATAGAGAATAAACTGATGGTTACTGGGGGAGATGGGGAAGATGAGTGAAATAGGTGATGGGGATTAAGAGGTGCACTTCTCATGATGAGCACTGAGTAATATATGGAACTGCTGAATTACTATTGTATGTCTGAAACTAATGTAACACTGTATGTTGACTCTACTGGAATTAAAATTTAAAAATTAAAATAAAATAAAGTGACAAATCTGCATAAAAAACAATTAAAATCCAAATAAATAAATAAATAAATTAGTTTTCATGATTGCTACATGTCTATCTACTCATAGCCTTGGACAGTCAACTAAGAGTCACACCCCACTGAATCCTGAAGGAAATACCCTTAAATATTTTAAGTGAAGTGATACCTTACAACAATATTAGATTCTGCTCCATCTGGGGAACACTGTCCTGGACTAACCCTATCCCATCTTCTATATTTTACCCTCACTGGCCCTCCCTTCAAGACCAGCCACCTCTTGTCTATGAATGTTCACAGCTTTGTCCACGTGGCTCTCTGTGCCTGGAATGCCTTTAGTAATTAGGCTGAAACTTGCCTCAAGGCTGGCCTCGAGGTCATTTCCTCTGTAAAGTGGCCTCAATAACCCATTATAGAAAAAAACCATTCTATGTCAGGAGAACTGGACAGCAACATGCAGAAGAATAAAACTAGACCACTTTCTTACACCATATACAACAATAAACTCAAAATGGATGAAGGACCTAAAGTGAGACAGGAAACCATAAAACCATAGAGGAGAAAGTAGGAAACAACTTCCTTGACCTCAGCCACAGCAATTTCTTACTTGACACATATCTAAAAGCAAGAGAATCAAGAGCAAAAATGAACTATTGGGACCTCATTAACATAAAAAGCTTCTGCACAACAAAGGAAACACTCAATAAAACCAAAAGGCAACCAATGGAATGGGAAAAGATAGTTGCAAATGACATATTGGATAAAGGGCTAGTATCCAAAATCTGTAAGGAACTCACCAAACTCCACACCCAAAAACCAAATAGTCCAGTGCAGAAATGGGCAGAAGACATGAACAGACACTTCTCCAAAGAGGACATCCAGATGGCCAACAAACACATGAAACGATGCTCAGTGTTACTCATCATCAGGGAAATACAAATCAAAACCACACTGACATACCACTCATGCCGGTCCAGAGTGGCTAAAATGAACAAGTCAGGAGACTACAGATGCTGGCGAGGATGTGGAGAAATGGGCACCCTTCTACACTGTTGGTAGGAATGTAAACTGGTACAGCTGCTTTGGAAAACAGTGTGGAGGTTCCTCAAAAAATTAACAATAGAACCCCCCTATGACCCAGCAATAGCACTGCTAGGGATTTACCCAAGGGATACAGAAGTGCTGATGCATAGGAGTACATGTACCCCAATGTTCATAGCAGCACTGTCAACAATAGCCAAAACATGGAACCAGCCTAAATATCCATCAACTAACGAATGGATCAAGAAGATGTGGTTTATATATACAATGGAATATTACATGGCAATGAGAAAGAATGAAATCTGGCCATTTGTAGCAATGTGGATGGAACTTGAGAGTGTTACGCTAAGTAAAATAAGTCAGACTGAGAAGGACAGATACCATATGTTTTCACTCATAAGAGGAACAGGAGAAACTTAACAGAGGACCATGGGGGAGGGGAAGGGGAAAAATAGTTAAGGAGAGGAAGGGAAGCAAACCATAAGAGACTCTTAAATACTGAGAACAAACTGAGGGTTGATGGGGGTAGGGGTGAGGGGAAAAAGGGTGATGGGCATGGAGGAGGGCACTTGTTGGGATGAGCACTGCATGTTATATGGAAACCAATGTGACAATAAATTATAAAAAAATTCTCTTCTCTGTGCTGCTTGGTACTCCTGTGGCACTTTTCAGCCAGGGATGTCTATTTTCCTATATGACTTCTCCTTTGGCATCTGGATTCTTGAAGACAAGGACTGGGACTTACTTGGCATTTTATTACCACATGGTGCTTGGCATATGGCAGATAGGCAATAGGTAGCTGTTGAAGAGACTTATCAAAGCATTTCTGGTCTGCATTCAGCATTTCTTTTTATACCTCTACTAACTAATGATGCCCAACAGCTGCGGTCAAAGCCAACCCCAGTCTCAAGAATCAGAAGCCAGATGTCCTAACTCCTTTGTTGGGTTTGCTTCTTCGCAGCAGCCTCTAGCTGCCCCAGTTTTCTCTTCCATTCTCTCTTTTCTGCTCATCTCTCTTCTATGTTTCCCCAGAAGTGAGAGTGGAACAGAGCCTCTATAATGCACACTATTTGAAAAGGTTTTCTTGCTAAAAAAATGTTTTTGTAGAAAAGCAATAAAGCTACGTCTTGTATACTTCTATAGCCCTCCCAGCACTTAGCACAGTTCTTGCCTAGAAAGCTATTTGCTCAATTAATATGTGGTTTTATGTAATGCTATATACTTCCAGCAAACTTAAGATATTTCAGAGAGTCAAAATGATGGATTATGAAGATATCATTTTTGTGGGGTACATGAGTGGGGTTGTGGAAATTAAGTGTCTGGAGACTCTGTGTCTGTCCTGTTATTACCCTGACAGGCTACTGGGAGACTTGGCATATGCTATTGTGGTTACCAAGCCTGTTTCATAAGCTTAGCGAAGATAGACTTCGATTTAACCCATGTGAAAATAACAGCAATTTTGAATCATCATATCAAAATGGATGAAGGTTGATTATACTGCACCCAGAAGCACAGCTGGCCCCCATATGCCTCTTTTGGTTGGATCTCTAGCCTCCAGCTCATTTCAGCCCACTAGCAGCATAAGCATGTCATAAATTTAAAGCATTTTTGGAGTAGAAGGGACTTTAGAGATCACCTAGCCAAGTCATTCAAGCTCAGAGACCGTATTTGCTCTGGAATATACTAGAGTGACAATGGGAGCGCCAAAGCTATTTCCAATATTTCAAAAAGTCTGTTGGAAATCATGCATTTACCAGGAGTAATATGACAGACCATCTAAAGAAGTCTGGTCTATTTATATTTGCTTTTCATTAGGCTTTTGTGAATTCAGGGCTATAAAACTCTCTCTTGCTGATTAAAGCTTCTGATTCATTACAGATGCTAAAATAAATTCTTGAAATCTAAAGGATTTTTGGAGAAAGATCAACCTTTCAAAACATGAAGTCCATGCAGAGAGAAACAATAAAAGAGGTGGCGAAAAGGTTGGAAACTACGGACTTCACCCAACACTCCAACTTTACAACTCAGGAAAAAGAACCAACTGAGGTAGACAGACTTGCCTGGGTCATGTGGCTGGCTGGCAGGAGAGTCAGGGAGAACCTGACCTCTATTTCCTGGATCAGTGCTTTTAGAGCTCCCACACTAGAACATTCTCAGCTGCCTTCCCTTCACCTGTCTTTGCTTCCTGGTTTTCCTAACATCACTGGATGGCACAAAGAGGCAGGAACTCACCACACCCAAAGGGAACGAGAATGAAGCTGATTCCTCAGAGCAGGAAAAGCTGGAGACCAGCGACACCCACTGCTCAGACTGTGATGAGAAGCACAGGTGTCCAGTCAAATGACCTCAGGACCGGAGCTCAGGGGGATGTTGGGGATGACTGACAGAGGTGGCTAAGGGAAGTACACTGCACAAGAATAAAGCCGGTTTCGGGGCACCTGGATGGCTCAGTCGGTTAAACATCCGACTTCGGCTCAGGTCAGATCTCACGTTCGTGGGTTCGAGCCCGGCGTCAGGCTCTGTGCTGACACCTAGCTCTGAGCCTGAAGCCTGCTTCCGGTTCTGTGTCTCCTTCTCTCTCTGCCCCTCCCCCTCTCATGCTCTGTCTCTCTCTGTATCAAAAATAAATAAAACATTAAAAAAAAAAGAATAAAGCTGGTTTCTGTTTCCTGGAGGCAAGGGCTTCCTCACCAAAGAGGCATTGAGAATGGGAGACTGTTAGTCTGCTGGCTCATGGTGATAAGTCCCCGGCACTGTGCGGTGGGGTGAGATGGCATATCACTGGGTAGAGACTCAGGAAAGATGAAGAGAGATAAACGCGAAGGTGCAGAATGACCACCTGCCTCTTGAGATTTCTCTGGCTCTTTTCCATAGTACTTAATGCCTACCTCCATGGCTCCTTAAGTAAAAACACTTATATATAGTGTTTATTCCAGGCAACTCACTCTACCCTTACAGCAACGCTATAAGTAGGTACCATTATGATCCCTATCTCATTGATGGAAAAATAAAAACAGAGTGGTAAGAAATTTGCTCAAGGTCTCACAACTAGTAAGTGGCAGAGCTGGCATTCAGACCTAAGCTGTCTGGCTTGGATTAGAAGAGTCTACCCTTTTAACCACCTGCGGTACAATTAGCAAACTCTACTGAAATGCTCCTTTCCCCTTTCAGTTTCTGACTGAATTCCTGAAGGTCAGACATTTAGTTTTACTCATTGTTGCATCCACTCTGCTTAGCCAAGGCCTGGCACATCGTACATCTAAACAAATGTTTGTTAAACAGAACCAAAGCCCCATCCTTGTCCTCAAACACTTTCTGAGATTCCAGGAGCTCCCCCAGCTGGCGCAGGTTTTATCCCACCATTTCCACCCCAAACCCGATTTACCCAACAGGCTTTTTCTCATGATGGGTGTCTCTTACTCAGAGCATTTCTTTCTCTTTCTCTACCTTTAACCTCCCCCACCCCCCAAACCCTTCAAGGCCTCCAGTTTAACAAAATCCTACATTTAGCAATCAGAAATACTAAAACCTCATAATACATTACCTTTCTTGGTGGGATTTCCTAACCCAAATGGAAAAATACAAATTCATTACCTCAGACCATTCAATTCTTTACAGTCTGATTGATGGGAGATTAAAGCAAGACAGGACTTAAAAGCCCATCAAGTTCAATCTCCTCATTCTAGGAAGAAGGAATGTGGCTCCTGGAGAGGGAAGTGGCCGGTTTTCAATCATACAGCCAGCTCTCTTAAACTTTTATTGTTGGTTAGGAAATGGTCCTTCCCTTCAAGGAATTTGTAATGGAGGAATTGCCGCAGGTACTAGCAGGGGTGGGATTGGGGTAGACAGACCTTCCCAAACCATTCATGTAGGTGGCTATCTCCTGGGTTGTCCCTGGCCTTGGACACCTAACAGTGGTTCCCAGAAATCTGGCCCAGAGGCGGGAAGCCTGCAACAGGTAAGTAAGCTATAATTATAGCCAGAGCCAAACATCACAAAGGCCTCACCTCATGAGTGCTTATAGTTTCAGTACAAGTAGCACAAAATGTCTACAAACTCATTTTCAGATCTATGATTTGACAGAATGGATCAAGAAGAATGTATTTATTTGCCTCAAGTCTCAGATTTGGGGGAATTTTCCAATTCAGTATGGTTTTCCTTTAGCTAGTCTTCTTTGTTGGCTCCTGTAAAATGCTATCTTTTTCATGGCTCCATCCTCCCTCTTCCCATTTATACACTTCTGATTAATATTATCCATTCTCATAGCTTCTAACATGACCCTCAAATCCTTATCTCCCAGAAATTCCCCTGAGCCCCAGATCACTATGTGGAATGGATATCTTCCCACAGGTGATATTGCCTTCATCAGTCCTTTCCTCCAAGGCCCTACCCTATACCTACCACCCCAACTGATGGATATCCTGTGATCTACTCCCATATCACTCTGTGCCCACAATCTATTATCACTGATAATAAGTTTGATGGGCAATTCTATCTTTCGACTTAACTGGGCTACTGGGTACCCAGATCACTGGACAAACATGATTCTGGGTGTTTATAATGAGATTAACATTTATAGTGGTAGACTGAGTAAAGCAGATTGCTCTCCATCATGTAAGTGAGCCTCACCCAATCAGCTGATGTTTTGATCAGAAAAAAGGCTGACTCTTTCCTGCCTAGGGAAGAATCCCCCTGCCTAATGGCCTTTAAACCGAGACATTGGCTCTTCCTGGTTCTACAAGTCTGCTGGCTTTGGGGCTTGAACTGAGACATCGACTCTGTAGGTTTTGGACTTGCCAGCCTCCCTGGCCATGTGAGCCAACTCCTTATAATAAGTCTCATATACCCTATTGATTCTGTTCCTCTGGAGAACCCTGACTAATTCAATAGTAATATTTATTTCACTATTTTACTATGTGCTAAGCACAAACACACCCCAACTGCACTTACTCCTCTATACAACCATACATGGTAGGTATTTTCTCTATTTTACAGATAAGGAATCAGACTCACAGAGGGACGGGAGTGTGTTCCAGGTGCTCTCATTCCAAAGTCCAGCACCATGTGGTACTGATAGGACTCATCAATTTTCTGGTCATTTGTATGACCCTTACCAAATAGGAGGTTTCCTTTCATTAGATCCAATACCAAATATTTTCCCTTTTCCTCCAAGGTGCTTTTGACAGACATTCCAGTCGCCTAAGGAAGGAAGCTAGGGAAATTGGAAAACACTAGAGAGGCCAGATTTTGGACATGCTGTAAAGTGTTACTCTAGAATCTCTTTTAAAAAAGTGATGGAAAGTTCCTACCACCAGATTTCTCCCTCATGCCTGTCCACCATGTTGATTCCTCCTCACTGAGATCTTCAAGTCCACCCATTAATCCACTGTTAAATTTTAACACAGAGAAGGCAAAACTCCCGTTTTATGATGAAAGTCAGTGGGAAATAGAATGCACTTCTCTCATGTACTTATCCATCCATTCATCACTACTGAGTGGCTACCATTTGCCAAGTATTGGGCTGGATATGAGGTTGACAGATATTTCTAGATTATAGATATAAGTAGATCTTTTTGTAATGAGAATAATGTTCCTATATGTTACCAGACATACTGTTTCTGCAGAAATAGAAATGATATGAGAGGCACTACACAAATGCAAGCCTTTTTAAAAAAGGAAATTTGAAGTGATTGGAGGTTTTTGAATAGTATTTGAAGTCTGGCAGCATTCTGCAGAATGAATTAGAGAAATGAGAGAGAGAGAGAGAGAGAGAGAGAGAGAGAGAGAGAGAGAGAGAGAGAGAGGACAGAGAAGGCAGGGACACATGTTAAGAAATGATTGCAGTAAGTTGGAGAATTTTGTAATTAGGCATAAGTTAATAAAGTTCTGACTACAAGTACTGAAAAGAGAAATGAAAGGGGGGAGAGGTGGGTGAAAAGGAATTGCAAAGAATTGACAAGATGTGGTGATGAGCAGATGTTAAGGGAAGGAAGAAAAAGTGACTCTTGGGTTTGGGGGCGTAGCTCAAAGAATTGAATTTGGAAGGAGGCAATAGTTTAGAGGGAAAAGCCCTATTTAAGATATACTGAGGGTGTGGGAATGTGGTCTCCAGAGAGGCTACCTGGTGGGCAATAGATGAGGTGGAATATAGGATTGCATAAACTGTGCCTTCTTATTCCATTCAAATACCTCTTCAGTTGATTCACAGGAATAGTACACAATCATTTAAAGTGATGTATTTGGAGGGTGACATTTTGGAATTGTTGAATCACTATACTGTACTCTTGCAACTATATAACACTGTACGTTAACTCACTGGAAGTAAAATAAAAACTTTAAAAAAGTAAAAACAACCCACTTTATATCTTCATGAAAAAACTAAAGTGATGTATTTGGAAGTATATTTATTAATATGAAATAAAATTTGCATATTATGTGGGCAAAGTCAATGAAGAGAGCAGCCTGGATATCCACATGTTCACAGTCACTATCTCTGGGTGGAATGATTATGGGTGACTTATTCCTTCTTCATGAATGGCATTTTTAAACTTTAAAATTTTTTAATGTTTATTTATTTTTGAGAGAGAGAAGGAGAGACAGCATGAGCGGGGGAGGGGCAGAGGGAAAGGGAGACACAGAATCTAAAGCAGGCTCCAGGCTCTGAGGTGTCAGCACAGAGCCCGACGTGGGGCTTGAATTCACAAACTATGAGATCATGACCTGAGCTGAAGTCACTCAACTGACTGACCCACCCAGGTGCCCTCAAACTTTAGCATAAATATGCTACTTTTGCCCTCATCTGAGATTGTCCCCAGGTCAGGAACTGAACGGGATCTGTTGCTCCCTTTAGTCAGTGTGGTTCATGCCTCCTGGGCTTGTGCCCACGAGCTTCCCACAGACAGCTCTCTTCCTGGAGAACACTCCCTCCTCACCACAGGGCAGTCAACAAAACTGCAGTGGCCACAGCTCAGCCATCCACAGCAGCCTCAGTCCCCTACCCTATAGCAAAGCCCCCAACTACAATGTGTGGCTAGGAGGGTAGCAGGGATGTCCAGGGGCCATCAGGATATTATAAGGTCTGCCCTCAGCTGCACCCTAGAAGGCGTCCTCATCTTTGAAGAAGTCAGAATAGGAAGCCACATGGGGAGAATTGGTGAGGAGGCTTGGCCCTGTCAGGACACAGGGAGCTCAGAGCCTGCTTCTACTGAAGCAGCAAGGAGACCTCTGAGCTGCCTTGGGTAACCCTGCTCAATCTCTCTTTTCTCTCCCCATTACCCAAGAGATCTCTGAATGTGGAAACCTTTTAGTAGGCATTCCTGATGCAATTGAATGAGCATGGGATTGGCGCCCAAGGATGAGAATATGCATTCTGGCTCCATCACCTGCTAATCAACTGTGTGGCGGGCATTGACACTCTACCTGTATTAACTCATTTAATTGCATACCACCCTAAGAGGCTGCTGACTATGATGTTACTATTTCTCCCTGCTAGAATACTCCTCACTCCAACTGCATCTGTAAAGACCTCCAGTGGTCTACATGCTGCCAACTCATCTATATTTTCCTCATTTTACACCATCTCTGTGCATTTAAATTGGCCAGTATTTCTTATTCAGCCTCCAAAATTCTCTCTGTTTCCCTCGACTGCCCAGCCCTAGATTCACCTGTTGTCTTTCAAAATCTCTGGGGGACCATCTCTGACTCCTGCCTCTCTTGTCTCTAACTACTGACTCTCTCTCCTGTGTTACTTCCTTACATTATATTAACACATCACATTATACTTTGTTTGCTATCTGTGTCCCCTGTTAGGCAGAGAGCTCCTTGAATGTCAAAACCATACTCCATTGCTCTATTCTCAATATATTATACATAGTAAGTCCTCATTAAATTGCTTATATGAATAAATTAATAACTGGATACATTGATGAGGAAGGCCAGACATGTGAATAGCTCATTTAATACATTTGCTTAGGAAAGACAAATAGTGGTTGGAAATGGGGCCAAGTGGTTTTGTGTGTGTGTGTGTGTGTGTGTGTGTGTGTGTGTGTGTGTGTGTTCATTTTACCTGGGAGGTGGCTAAGACCTGAGAAAAAGGGGTCCCAGAAAGGGAAGAGGTTTTTAGGAAAGGTGAGAGCTAATCACATTTTCAGACTGAGGGGGGAAGTTTGTGGTAAAGGAAAAAGCAAGGAACATATGTGGAGAAATGGCTGAAGCGCACATGAGGGAACGTCAGGATGAACACAAATGGAGCCATGGTCTGTGGATGGAGAAGCCAGGGCTCTCTCCTCAGCAGCTCGCCCTGCTGCCTGCTCCTTTACCACGGCCCTCATCTGGGATTCCCACCTCCTCAGGCACCAGCATGTCCCCTACCACCTCAGTCACTGGCATGACCAAGACCCGGCAGGGAGCAGACAGATACTGCTTCTCCTCTCAGGAATTCCTGAACGCCGGTCATGGCAGGATCACCCCCTGCATGCTAATAATTCTTCTCTTAGACCACAGAACAGAGCCACCATCTGCCCTTGGTTCTCTTGCACAACCCTCACCCCAGAACTCCTTCATTTCACCTGCTCCTTCTACTGACCATCATTCCCTCCTTAGCTACTTAGGTCTGAGTCAGAAGATATTGTGAGTGAGACTTCATTACTTTTATGCATATAAGTAGGCATGAAATGGTTAAGGAAAAACTCTTAACTGTGTGAGTGTGTATAGTGATGGTGGTGTTGGGAGAGGGGGTGCTCCAAGGGAAGAGTTTGTTTTTAGCTCAGCTCTCAATCAGGAAGTTATTCACTCCGGCAAAGGCACTAAATGGATTGGGTCAGAAAACAAAGATGGGTCACTGAATGCTCAGAGAAGTGTAAAGAGTCTGCTAGAGCTTCAGCTACTTGCAATTTAAGAGAGAGGAGCTGCTCCAGAATAATAATCAGGTAGGCAGACCGAATTTTACAGAGTTTTGGATTCAACTGCTCATTTGACAAATATCTGAGTGCTTACTATATCTCAGACACAGTGTACACACTAGAGATCTAATACTCAGTGAGAGATCAAAACCACTACCCTCAGGGACCTTACATCCTAGTGGGGAGACCAGAAGTGAATATCTGAAACAGGTGAATGATACAGTGTTTCAGAAGGTGGTCAGTACTCCGAAGAGAAACAGAGTGAAGGTGTGGTAGTCAGCCTTCAAGATGGCACCCAGTGATCCCACCTCCCCTGTGTTTCCTTCCACCATGAATAGGTCCAGCCTATGTGACCAATAGGATACTGCAGCAGGGACAGTGTGTGACTGCCAAAGCTAGGTTAAAATTGATGCTGTGGTCTCTGTGGGCTGTCTCTTGGATTGCTTGTTCTGGGGGAACCCAGAGGCCATGTCATAAGGCATACTGGGAGATGACCATGTGAGGAAAAACTGAGGTCTCCTGCCCACAGCCAGGTGAATAAGCCATCTTAGAAATGAATCCTTTAGGGGCACCTGGGCGGCTCAGTTGGTGAAGCCATGATCTCATGGCTCATAGGTGAAGCCATGATCTCATGACTCATAGGTTTGAGCCCCACATCAGGGTCTGCACTGACAGCTGAACCGTGCTTTGGATTCAGTGCCCCCCGCCCCCGCCTCTCTCCTGCTCATGCTCTTTCTCTCTCTTTCTTTAAAAAATAAATAAACATTAAAAGAAAGAAAGGAAGGAAGGAAGGAAGATAGGAAGAAAGAGAAATCCTCCAGCCCCAGTCAAACCTTCAGATGACTGCTGCAGTGCTGTGTGACTGCAACCTCATGGGAGAGCCCAAACCAGAATCCACCCAGCACTCCTGAATTCCTGACCCACAGAAACTATGAGAGATAAGAAATATCTGTGGTTGTTTTAAGCTGCTAAGTTTGGGGATAATTTGTTATGCAGCAATAGTTAACTAATACAAAGAAGAATCAGGAGGGACAGCAAAGTGGGGAGGGAACTGCAATGTTAAGTAGGATGGTTGGAGGGGGCCTCACTGAAAAGGTGACATTAAGCAGAGCTTTAAGAGAAATCTGGGGGGCACCTGGGTGGCTCAGTCAGTTAGGCAGCCAACTTCATCTCGGGTCATGATCTCATGGTTTGTGAGTTAGAGTCCTCATGTCAGGCTCCGTGCTGATTGCTCAGAGCCTGGAGCCTGCTTTTGATTATGTGTCTTCTTCTATCTCTGTCCCTCCCCTATTCACATCTCTCTCTCACAAAAATAAATAAACATTAAAAAAATTTTTTTAAGAGAAACCTGGGAGACAGGCATGCAGATCACTAAACGAAGAGCATCCCAGGCTGAGGAGAGAGCGTGCTGGAGGATTTGAGGAACAGTAAGGACTGTGTGGAGTGGAGAGAGAGGGAGCAAAGCCAGGGGTAACTTTGGAGAGGTTATGGGGGGGGGGGGAAGGGCAGCAGCTGATCATGAGAAATGACTATTGGACTGAGCTCCATAGAAGTCATGTTGACCCTGAGGAAGGAAGCTTCAATGGAGATGAACGCCTGCTTAAAGTGGGTTTATGAGACAATGGGAGAAAGGAATTGGAGGCAGCATCTCTTTCAAGGAGTTTTGCTGTAAAGGGGAACGGGGAATGGGGTGCAGCTGTGGGAGGAAGTGGGTCAAGAAAAGATTTATTTTTTAGATGGGAGAATAAACTCACACGGGCATGCACAGAGTGCAGGGAGGTGAGGGTGGGGAGGACTGCCTGAGCACTGTGCTGGAGGAGGTGATGGGGATGTAGCAAAGGTCCAAGTGGAGGAGCTGGCCTTGTAGACAAGACAGAGGACTCATCAACACCAAAGTCAAAAAGGCAGTGGAGCCTCAATAGATTTGGGTAGGTGGGCCGACTGGTGGAAGCTCTCGTCTGATTGTTTCTCTTTGCTCATAGGAGGAAGTCAGCAATTTTCTTGGCAATACGCTGATAAAAACCGTGCATAAAGTGAAGCAGTGTATAGTAAAGACAGGGAGGAAAGGCCCCAGGAGTAGAAAGACACATCTTGGTGTGGCCTGTCACTTAGAAAAACTAGCGTGGCACATAAAAGGGCATCCACAGAACCAGAATAAGAGAATTATGAGTTGGACACGAACACAGGTTATCCTCTCAGCCAGACCCGAGGGTTTTTGCCAGTGCCCCAGCAAGTCTACTTTATACCCTTTGCAGCTTGTCTGTATTTCTGTGTGCATTAGTCATATGGTAAAATGTAGGAAATTCTAATTCCAGAATGTGAACTTAGTCATTCTTAATTCTTCCATCTTCATGAGGACCCAAAGCAAGAAGACGTTTGTAGTTCTTAATATAGAGAGATATCTGGGATTGGATGGATGTTACCTGACTTTGGAAAATGGTCAGAACCAGGCAGAGACAGAGAACCACCTGAGGTTTATGATCAGGATTATCATACCCCAGAGCGTCATGCTGTTATACTCAGAACCATGCCTCCCCTCACCCCATACAGCATCCTCGGATTGACTCAGTATAGTTGGTCTGTCCTTCTCCAGGTGAAACGTTTCCATTGGTGACATTGAATATATATCCCTCTTACTGGCTGCAATTATTAAAATGAAGAGCAATCATTAGCTCCAGCTGTCCCTGGTCTTCTCCCTTGAGGCTCATTAAGCCCACATTCAAACAGAACCCACAGCCAGCTTCCCTCAAAGTTCTGACATGCTCTAATATGCTTGGACTCCCTAAACAGGCAGGCCCAGTCAGCTCCACCACCTTGGACCTGTCTACACCTGCTTTGTGCTATAAGCTGAGGGGAGGATACTTCTTTATTAAGACCCATCTAGGACAAGTTAAATCGCCCGCTGATTTCCCCTGAAATATGGTGAGTTATTTTCAAGTCTCCCTCCATGGCACTTGGGGAGGCTGGTGGAGAAAGGGGTGGGGAAAGTGTTTGACTCATGTTGGAGAATTGTTCTACAATAGGGATTGGACAAAAAATAAATTCTTTCTGTATGTGACTTTTATTCAAACTCAAAGCTTATCTTCATTTATGAAAAAAAAATCCTTAATGTGCTAACAATTGTGCATTACCAAAGACCTGAATTAAAATTGCAAGCGAATAGGAAACAGAGGGCTATGAAAATATTTGGGTTATTTAGTGACGTTGAATGAGGAGGAAAAAAGACTGTTGCAGCTTCCTCCTGCCTTCTCCCCCCTGCCCACATTTCTCTGTCTCTCTCTCTGTCTCTCTCTCACTGTCTTACTCCTTCTCTCAATCACACTGACAGGAGAAATTGCTTTGGGAAATGATAGCAAGGTACCTTGAGAACAAGGTCCTGCCATGGCTTTAACTGACCACCATATGGACCCTCAGATATAAGATAGGGTTTGTCCCCTTTCCTGCTCTACTCTTCCCTTGCAAAGCATTCCAATTAGAATTATTCAATCCATATGCATTGAGTTCCTACGATGCTCAAAAGCACTTTGATCTGTAATTTGGGGGTAAGTGGGGGTTAAATAATCAAATGGCATACTCTCCTTAGAAGAAAACAATTATACATGAAATGAACATGCTAGATTTAACAAGTCTATACATTTTTAAAATGCTATATCATATTGAAGGAGAGGAGAGCCAAGATTTTTCCTTTGCCTTGTATTTTCCAGGCACTGTGCTGGAGGATTTATCTACTTCACTGACTCTTCACTTCAAAACCATGTCATAGAAACAGCCCATTTTAGTTTGGGAAAGTAAGTCTTGGGAAGGATGAGGAACCCACACAAAGGCTGCACGGATGGTGTGGAAGGAGGGGTTGCCTTCAATAGGAATAGATGAATATTCTGGAATTTTAAGGATGACAGGAAAGAGATGAGGAGAATAACCCAGGTTGAGCCTAGAAGCCAGGTCATAAGCAGCGCTGGCAGGGCTCAGGGAACAAAGTCCAGAGTCATCCTCTCCCCAGTGCAATGGACCACCGTTATGGGACGAAGTCATGAGCTCACTGGGAAACACAGGATAGTCGATCTATTACCCCTGAGGGAGAAGAGTCTCATACTCCCCACCATCCATCACCTATTAAAATCTAGACCAGCAGATCTTATTGAACTGGCTGCCTGGAAAACCACGTTTATTGAACTGAGCTTTGGTGTGGTTACCCCTAATGAGTTCCACCTCACTGCCTGTCTTAAGAATTTCTCCTGGAGGAGCCAAGATGGCGGAGAGGAAGGGAGCTCTGTAAACTTCGTCTGACCCATTGATCGAACTGAGAAGGACATTACTCTCATCTGCAAGAGCAGAAGGAGAAAATATGGACTCCAGAAGGAAGAGAACCTCAAGGATACCTGAGTGAGTGTGAACTGGGGAGATTGGAAAACGGGCCAGCCCGAGATGGGCAGGGGAGGTGGGAGCCCCAGCCCAACGTGGGGCAAGCATGCAGAGCCTGAGAGACAGAGGGAAGAGACAGAGAGACTGAACACGCTCATAGTACTGTCTCTGGGGAAGAGGTAAAGAACGCTTAACCACACTTGGACAGAAAAGCTCACTCCATAGATAACTGCTGGGTAGCCTAAATCCCCGAACCCAGGTGGCGCAAGGGAAAGAACAGCTTCCAGCCCTGTGCCATCTTGGCAAGGAGTTGGCGGCTGCGGCAGCGGCGGTGTCAGGGGTGCTCACTTTGACCTCGGTTTTGGGAGTGGGAGCACACACCTCATTTCCACGGCGCATCTTGCCCACAGCATTGGCCGCGCGAACCCCGAATCCCGGGTGCCAACAGGGAAAAAATAGCCCCCACCTATGCACGATCCCGGCAGGGAGTTGGTGGCGGTGGAGACCTGGGTGCGCGCTCAGGCTGCAGGAGCTCCCAGCTCATTTCCAGCAGCTCCCCGCCTCTGGCAACAGCTGCGCACTCATTCCTCCCCCAACTCAAACACAGTCCCAGCTGGGGGTTGGCTCTGTGATGGTGCACACTTCACCTCCTACTGCGCATCTCACCTCAGGCAGGAGCAGCCGAAATCCCTGCCTGAGCCAAGACAAACTGATTCCTCCCCCTAAGAAGCTAGCCACCAAAGCAAATACATCTCATCTGTGGTAGCATAAAAGTGCATGGACTGGAACTATGAACTGAGGCGGGCCTGGAAAATACAACTTGGCTCAACCTCGGCACAAGGAGATCAGACTCATTAGAGTGGCCTACAATTTGTAGTACAGCAGAGTTTGGCGTGCCACCTATCTAATCTCTGCAGACACCAAGGCGGAGCCTCTGAGAGCAGCCTCTGGGACCTACCACACCAAACCACGCCTATTCACCAGGGGGAGCTGCTGGGTTTTTTTAATAATTTTTTTCTTTTTCTTCTTCATTTTTTCCTTTTCTACTTTTTCTGTATGTATTTTTTATTATTATTACTTTTTTTAACTTGAATTTTTTAAAATTTTTACTCCTTATTTTACTTTCTCCTTTCTCCCTTTTTTACCTTCTTGCAATCCAGATATATTCTCCTATATCTCATCCCTACCTCTCCCCTCAACTGATCATACACTTTTAGACTGTCCACTGTCCTTTGTTGTCTCTGACCCCCTTTATTTATTTTATTTTATTTTATTTTTTCTTTTTCTTTTCTTCTTCTCCTTTTCCTCTCGTTCTTCTCCATTCTCTTTATTTTCTTTCCCCCTTTTAATGTGTTTGTTTGTTTGATTTGTCTGTGCGTTTGTGTGTTACTGTTCCCTCTGTGTTTGTCTGTCTGTTTTCCTTCTTAGGGCTACACCAAGAAACAAGCCAAAGTGTGCATGACAGCGAGTCCCAAATACTGCTGAGTAGGGAAATAAAATATTCAAAGGCACAACAAGAGAAACTGAGAGACACCATTAAAAGAATATTTCCTGAAATGACAGGCCCTGGACAGTCAATAAGCCTCCTTTAACAGAGAAATACTAACAGGTGCACAGTGCACAACGAGCTTTTTAAAGGTGACAAGAGACAGAAAACTAGCAAAAATGACAAAACGAAGGAACTCTCCCCT
>NC_043707.1:41994191-42032290 GCF_006229205.1 Suricata suricatta
TGCTATATTACAATTGCCACTTCAGATAGCTGTGAAATTAGGTGATTAACTAGTTGGTACCTAACCTTCTAATTTCTGTATAAGTCTAATTACATGAAATAGAAGTGGGGGTTTTGATTTTTTACTTTGCTTTTCTGTTTGGAGTATCATTGTAACTACTGTATTGTAAATGATGGAAAATAATTGCATATGTTAAAAAAATAAATTGTGTAAAAAATTAAAAATAAATTAAAAAAAATTAAAAATAAAAAAATAAAAATTAAAAAAACATTTAAAAATTATTTAAAAAAGAAACTCTATAGAAATGCTAGAAATAAAAAACTCATTTCAAAAATAAAAAAGAATTTCTGCTGTGGGTGAGGGCCTTTGTGATCACATCATATGAGATCTTGTTTAGGACATTCTTTCGGAAAATTTTTTTTTTCTGATTTTAGCATCAGGAATAGGTTGGTATGGCGTGTTTTTACCTCAGGAACCCTGTGAGTGAGGCAGTTAATTTGCTCTCCTCCTTCTGAATGGTCTCCAGCACACGTGGGCCGACGGAGGGCCCCCCAGGAACCAAGAGTGGGGACTCGAAGGGATAGATATTTGCATCCCTCTTATTACCTACTCTAGGTTTTCTTTCTTTTATTCATCTACTTATAATTTAATTTAACATTAATTTCATTTTTTAAATGTATTTAATATATTATCTTGATCAACTATATCTCTACAGGCACCTTAATCCTTTCCTAGAGCAGGGAAGAGAAGGAAGAAGGAGGACAGTCAGAGACCACGAAGTCTGAGGTTACTATGATAGGCTAAGGCAGAACGGACTGCCAATTCTTAATACTCACAGGGTGATGAATAATGCAGAGCAAAATAAAAGTCAAGAATAGAAACTAAATCAGGGCAGAGCATCGGCGCTAGTCAATTGCAGTAGCCATGAAGCAAAAAGGGCATTTAGGAGAAGTTCCAGAGAGCATAGGGTCCTGTATGAACCGTGAGCAAGGACTGACTCCACCCAGATTTCCAAGTGTGGCAAGAGAAGAGGGGGGGATAAATAAAATGCCATTCTTGTACTGCTTATTATTTGTAATGGTTTAGAAATGCCAGATAACTAATATTATCCTTAGATTATGCTTCTGCTTGGGATAGTGTCCGTGATTTTGTCAGCCCTACGGTAGGTATTTATATAACCTAGAAGTGCTCAAATTCTGACTTTAACCCCCAAATAACATTAGCTTGAGCCCCTGTCCTCCGTGGCTGCAGGAGGGCCAGTCTCCACCAGTCTCACCTTCTCAAGCACCTCTAGTGGTCACTAAGAGAAGCATGCTTGTTCCATAAATCCTCTGTTTGTCACATGTCATCTCAGGCAGAATCCTTGCTCTAGAACATCGAGGCACTAAGACCCTGCTTTCACCTCTTGTCTCCTTGTAAATTGAATCGCAGCTCACGCCACACACTGTGTCTTTCGCGTGAGCATAATCATTTTCTTTAACTCCCCAAATGTGGCTAACACTAGTCTGAACGTGTAATAAATGCCCTTGGGCCAAGGAACATACAACAGAGAGAATAGTTAACAGATGTCATTACATCTGCATGTCTAGAAACTGGGCCCCACGTCTCACAGACCCCAAGTTCTCCCCTTCTTGAGTGCAAAGCCCATCTCATTTCTTTGCCTCTATGTCTTCCATCCTCATATGAGGTACATCATGGCCCCTGCTTGTGACAAAAATGGTGTGTTTGGCACTAAATAAAACCAAAGTGCCTGCCGCCCACATCACCCAGACGCTCTCATTTGTTCTCTGGTGTGCAGCAAAGACAACTGGGTTATGTGTCACACACACTGCAGTCCGGGCTCTTGGCCTAAGAGGGCAGGTGCTTGAGCAAACCCAAACCCCACTCGTGCCTTACACACACACACACACACACACAGTTTGCAGAGTGCACAGCACAAATGCAAGTACAGAAGGAAGTGTCCTCGTACTGCGGGTAGCAGATCACACTCCAGGAAACAGATCCAAACAACATACTTAACATGTGTGAGGCAGCCTTCCCCAAAGATAATGAGTAGACACTTAACATCTCCTCGACCAGAGGGAGGCTTTCTCAAGAACACTCCAGCTTCCCCACCCAGGAGTGCGGGAACTGCTCTGAGCCCCCAGTGACAGTCTATTACCCTTTCATGACTCCTTCATTGTGTCTATTACTGATTCTAGTTCTAACATTGTTCAAGGCAGCAAAGCATCTTACACACAAAACATGACTATATGGAAATGTCCAAATCTCCCTGTAAACTAAATAATTATCATCATGAGCAGTGCAGTGGTGCTTGAGATGTGTCGTCATTTACGATTTTTCAACATAACCTTGATCGTTTTAGCTTAGGCTTGTGTCTCCATATATAGTCAGCTGAATGTGAAAATAAGTAACTGCTTTCTAACTTTCATAACAGTTAGTGACTGAGTAATAGGTCAGTCCCTGAAAGAGGGAGTCACTGTAGTTATCCTAAAGGCTAAAGTAACAATGTGAGTTGAGTTGCCATGAGTCAGCCTGGGCACTCTGGAGGTACTGATAAAATGGGTCCTATGAAGCCAAGGACCACAATCGTGACGAGCTCTCATGGCACAGCCTCAGCATGAGGACCTTTCTGAGCCATCACTTGGCCCCTCTCTCTGACATCTCTTCAACAGCAGTGGTGCTCAGGTGCCAGTTAAGGACATGTTCCACCTCATAACAATGAGGACCTTTTCATCAGATGTGGTTGGACTGAATCATACTCTTAGCTGCCGAATGCCCTAAGATTTATTTGCAGCTTTTGACCACTTGCTGCTCTTGTGGTTCGCTCTGGTTTATTGAGTTGTTGCTAAGTGTCAATCTCTGTGATAAGCTATTTATTAAACTCTGATCTTTAAGAAAACCCTGGGGGGACATTTTGCAAGTTTGTAAAGTTTAAATGCCTTGTCTAGGGTCACATTGAAGTAAGTGGCAAAAGTGAAATCTGGATGTACATCTGTCTAACTCAGAAGCTTTCTCTTTTTCATATTTCTTTTCTTTATTTCTTTGTCTTTTTAATGTTTATTTATTTTTGAGAAAGAGACAGACAGAGGGTGAGTGGGGGAGGGGCAGAGAGAGAGAGACAGACAGACAGACAGAATCAGAAGCAGGCTCCAGGCTCCAAGCCTGACACGGGGCTTAAACTCATGAACTGTAAGATCATGACCTGAGCCGATGTCAGATGCTGGACCAACTGAGCCACCCAAGCGCCCCTCATATTTATTTTCTGAAAATTTCCTACTTGTCTATCAGAGAACAGATGTAGCCACATGTCTAAATTGGAACTCAATCAAGAAAGATATCACACAGTACTTTGAAGAGGGGAGGTTTCATATGAAAAAATGTTAAGTATGTAACAGGAGATTGGAATGCTGGGGAATTGTCCAAGTAAAGAAGCCTCCTTACAACTCAATAAGAAAAAACTCATTTTCTAATTGGCAAAGGCTTTAAATAGATATTTCACCAAAGGGGATATATGAATGGCTAGCAAGTACATGAAAAGATGCTCAACATCATTAGCCATTAGGAAAATATAAATTAAAACCACAATGAGATACCACTTCATGTCACTAGAATGTTTATAGTAAAAAATACCACACAATAGCAAGTGTTGGCAAGGATGTGGAGAAACTAGAATCCTCATATGTTGCCGGTGGGACTGTAAAATGGTTCAGCTACTTTGAAAAACGTCGCAGTTTCTTAAAAAGGGGGAAAAAACTCTCACCATAGCACCCAGTGATTCCACTCCTAGGTGTTTCCATGAGAGAAAAGAAAACCTATGTGCACACAGAGGTGGATATGAATGCTCAGAGGAGCATTATTTAGAACAGCCACAATCTTGAAACAATGCAAAGGAATTGTGAATAAGTAAATAAATAAATGGGAGATATACACGCAGTAGGCCATTATTGCACCATAAAAAGGAATAAAGTGCTGAAACATGCCTGACATGGATGAACTTTGTAAACATTACACTAACTGAAAGACGACCACACATTGTATGATTCCATTTCTATGAAATTTCCAAAACAGACAAATTCAAAGAGACTGAAAGTCGACCAGTGGTTGCCTGGGATTGTTAAGGGGTGATGGAAATGCTGACAAAGTTGCATTGTGATTCTGGCTGTACAGCTCTATAAAAGCACTAAGAATTATGAAATTGTATACTTAAAATGGGCAATATAATTTTTTAAAGAAGTAGTAAAAACTCTAGAGAATATAGGAAGAGCAGATATAAGGAATTTCATTTTTTTAAATAAACATTTAATTTTTTTTTTAGAGATAGAGTGAGACAGATCATGAGCGGGAAGAGTCAGAGAGAGGAAACAGAGAATCCAAAGCAGGCTCCAGGCTCTGAGCTGTCAGCGTGGGCTAGAACCCATGGACTGTGAGATCATGACCTGAGCTGAAGTCAGACACTTAACCGACTGAGCCACTCAGGCACCCCATGTATAATTTCTTATAGCCACTTCTGGGGCTCTGGCAGAGCCCCCAAACAAGGGCACTCTCCACACCACAGATTCTACACCCCAATCCCCTCCTCCAGCCACCAGCCTCACTTCCAACTTCAAAGACATTTGAAACAATCAAACATGAATTCTAGCTTCCCACCTTTTTACCCACAACCTCCTTGTCCTTTTCTCCCCTAGACCCAGCAGGTGAACGCTCCCCTTCCCTGATCTCAAAGCTGGCCCTGGGATTTGCATCCCACCTGCACTCCCCTGGGCTCTGCTCCACACGGACTCCACACCCCTTTAAAGTCAGCCTCTCCTATACCGCAATCTGCAATGTGTCAACATACCTACACCTCTTTCACCTGAAGAAAGAGAAAACACTCTTTCCAACTCTGCAGTTCCTCTGAACTACTGTTAATCTTCTTTCCTGTTCTTTTATTCATTCATTCATTCATTCATTTCTTTCTTCTTCTTCTTCTCAAAAGAATAGTTGGCAACTACATTTCCACTCTTCTCCCACTGATGTGTCAACTCACAGCAATAAGGCTCCTGCCTCCAGCTGTCCAACTACTGCTCCCTGAAAACAAAACAATGACCTCTTCCCAAACTCCCCATCGAATAGATTCTTTCACACCCCTATTTTACATGGCCTCGCTAACCACGCCCTTCTAGAAGTTTTCTTCTCTCCAGCTTCTCCTGATAGTCGCCATGCCACTGTGAGAAGATGACTTTCTTCTCAGTCTCCTGCTGACTTTTCCTCTGCCTGGTGCTTCCTAATACTTTGACCTTGGCCTTATTCTCTTCTCAGACCACATCCCCTCCCTGGGCCATCTCTTCACTCTCATGGCTTCATCACCACCTCCGGGCTAGTGGCTCTCCAAACTCTATCTTCAGCCCAGACATCACCATGGAGCCTGGGCATCAGAAACCCAATTGTTTTCTGCATCTATCTGCTGGTACCCCAAACCCGCTCCTCCTCCAGGGCTCCATTTCTCAGGAAATGTCATCACACTCTTCCTAGATATTCAGCCAGAAATTTTGGAGACATCTTTGTCTTCTTTCTCTCCCTGACTTCCCATAATCAAATTACTAAACTGTATTGCTTTTACAACATGGTTCAATAATCTTTTTATAACTGGCCCCTCTTTTCTATCCTTGGTGCCACTAACTAGCTAAGAAACAGTATCACTTGTGTGTGTGTGTGTGTGTGTGTGTGTGTGTGTGTGTGTGTGTTTTCTTTTAAAGCCAGACATGGAATTTTCATCATTGGGCATGAGGACCGTGAAGCTGGAACCCTTTAGTAATGCTGCCCTGGGACCCTCTGTTCTGGGTCAAGGTTTGCCACAGAACCGGAATCAGAAGCTCAGTCCCTCGGCTGTAAATCTGGGGAGATATGTAGGCAGGGGCGGGGTAGGGACAGAGGTGAGCTGGAGAACAACACATGCCCTGTCTGAAGGGAGTGACACTATGCTCAATCAGCTGCAATGAGAAAGTACAGAACTATGTTGACAAATACTTTAATCCCTGCCCCCATAAGCTAGAAGTTCATATCTTTATCTAAAATCGTCCCTGTTCAATGTTGGAAACACTTCAAAGTATTTTTTAAAATATTACATCATCAACCAGAACATCTCTAACAGGGCTGATATGACTTGCTTGTGAGTTCCACCTTAGAAGGTCTTCTGTCTAGGGAAGGACATGGTAAGCCGGGGTCTGGGGAACAGGTTTCTGGCAGCAGTTGTGTGTAGTCCCAGCTGCAAGGGAGAAGGTGGAGGTGGGCTTAGCTGCAAGCCCAGGTATGGAGAGGGATGAGCCTGCACTAGGGGCATGGGTGCAGAGAGAGCATGCTCCCCACGCCATGAATTAATGGAACCAGACCCAACCCGAGCTCAGGTCTCAGTGGCGCCATTCGCAGAGGAATCCAGTTCAGGCTAAGTGCCTGTCTCCATCTCAAAGTCCACTTGTCTACTGACATTTGCCTGCACGCCTCAGCCCCAATCCATCCTCTTGAGGTGCCTGAGGGGCCTCGGCACTGTCCATCTGGCACCAACGAGGAAGTCTGCCTGCTAGTCCCACAGCTGCTATTGTCTCACTCTGTTACTTTATGCAAATGGCAGGCATGCAGAGCCTGGTCTCCATCTGGATGCCCCAAGGAAGCCTTCCGGATTCGCTGACCTTCCCCTCAGACACAGTGAAAGGAGCAATAAGGAAACATTTGCAAAGCCCTCAGACCCACCTGTTGGCAGATGAAGGAGAATTGCTGTATAAATTACTAAGGAGACCGACCTGAGCCAAAGGGAGTCATAGAAACTTCATTATTATGCGTGGTGTGTGGCTGTCTTTTGAATATTCTGCTTCCTTGGTTTCCAATTTCCTTTTCTTAGTGAATCTTTCTCCCTCATCAATCTTTGCATCTCAGTGTTCTGGTCTTTCTTCTTTTGTGTTCTGAACTGGGAGTCCTCGCAACCCCTCTATGGTTAATCTACTCCTCCAAATGTTGGAGGCTCCGAGTGGCCCTGTGCAAGGTTATTGCTCTTGAAGGCAGGTGACACCTTTCTGCCTCCGTTCTCTGTAGGGCCTGCTGCCCTGAAGGACGGGTCCTAGAGGGAAGGCAGGGGAGGAGGCGTTAAGGAGAACTGGGCAGGCAGGGCATGCTCCCACCACTCTCCTCCTCTCCTAGCTGGCCAATGAAACACTCTCCAACCGTCTCTAGAACAAACAAACCAAGCACCAGAAGCTTTTTGTGAATCTGACAGCCGGTGATCACAGGGGGAAGACTTCCAAATCCCCCAGGAATGGCACTGCGCCAAGAACCAGCATCAAGTGCCCTCTAGTGGGGATCAGAGGCGCCCTCTCTAGATGGTGGTGTCCGGTCCACATTGGACATCTGCATTAGCATTAGCGTATGATGGGGGGAATCACAATTGGTGTCTTCATCACTAAAAACCAGAGAGAAAGGCTTCCTTTGGTATTAAGGGGAATCTAACAAATGAGCAAATATGTCCCACTCTAATTAGGGCCCCATTTTTCTGGCAGAGACAGTACGTACGCAAGTGAGGGACCAGCAGTGATCTCGGGGAGGCCAGTGAGTGTGTGGTAGACACACAGGGTGCCAGGAGTGAATTTGTTTCCCCTTTGCCCCGCTTTTGAAATGGATTGAGGCAGACACAGTTGTTTAAACCGGCATCCCTGTTCATCTTTGTGTTCCCAATGCCTAATGGTTACGTGACTGAACTGAATTTAAATTGCCTTAAGCTTGTTAATCGCCAAGGAGCAGAAACATTTCAGAAGGATGGTGGCTGGAGCTGCATTTCTACCGCTCTGCCTTCTGATACAGACACCCCCTCTGCAGAGTGTCTGCCACATAACCAAAAGGACGGGGTTGGTGTTGGGCTTCACTTTTTACACCTGGAGGGGCAACATGGTATAATGAAAAAGCTCGGGTTCTGGAGTTGGATGTGACTTACAGTTCGATGGGAGTTCCTCCACGTACTAGTTGTGGGACCTGTACATGTTTGTAAGACTTTCTGCCCATCAGTGTCTTCGTCTTTAAAATGAAAATGCCAGGACCTATTTCAGAATCTATATATTTTATTTAGCTTAATGCAAACTATTCAAACCGTGTACAGACACGTATTTAATGACCTGGAAACTTTATGACACGTTAAGTAAAAAAAAAGAGAGAAGGCTATGGAATGGTGTGTAGAATATTACCATCTATAAAGTGAAATAACACTACTCTCTGGGTGTCCCCGGTTTTCTTGTGTTTGGGGCCCACTGCTACCACACACACAGCACCGTGACAGAGACGAGGGGACCCACCGGGGCCAGGGTTCCTGTCTTCTGCAGCAGTCTCTGCCTGGCCAGTTCTTTTCAAGGCCACACCTTCTGTGATTTGTCTCCAACACCAAAAGCTCCCCAGGGAGGAATCTCTGCACATTTACCATCACGCCTAGTCCTCTTTCTCCACAAAAATCATCCTCTGAGGGTCAGCCTTCCACACCTAAGAATAAAGACCACTGGTAAGCTGATGAGAAGAGCTGTTTTTGCACTTCTGGGTTTTATACACATTTGGGCAAAAGAGAACTAATCTAACCTAAGATTCAGGAGACTTCACTGTCACAAATGACTACTTAACCAGTAATTATCTCATCTATGAAATGATGAGGAAAAGGCTCTGAAATGGGCACCCTACGGTCTTTCTGTATTCTATTGATAATAGTAAAAGCTGGTTCAATCCTTAGGAAAACTATCTGATAAGAGCCTTTAAAATGACACACCTTTAACTCAGTAATTCTGGGAATCTAGCCTAAGGAAATAATTTAGAACACATAAAAACTTTCATGCACAAAAACACTCATGGTAGCATTATTTATGCTGGTGAGAGACTTAAAAAAAACACAAAAAATGAAGAAACAACAATCATCATTCAAGGCGTAAGTAAATGATGATTCACCCAGTGTGAGAATAGTTACTCAATGCTGTGAGAAATGGTTTCCAAAGATGGCAGACAGCATTGTGAGCAACTTTTTTTCTTCCTACTGAACTATTTACTTCATTCTATAAGAAGTGAGGATAATTTTGAATTTGAAAAACAATAACTTTCATTATTTAAAAAAACGATCCAGATTAGATCATCACTCAGGTCGTGTATCACAGGTTGGGTTCTTCAGAAGCAGATGCTGAGCTGGGTTTTGGGTAGATGTTTGTCAGGGATCAACACTTGGGCAAGGAAGGGGCTGGAAGGAAGGCTAGGCAGAGGAGACAGCTGAACTGCAATAAAGACCTGAGGAGACTTAACCACCCCACTAGAGTGCTTTAGAGCAAGCACTGCCCACACGAGTGTCCCATGTTGGGTCTAAATGGCCTGACCTTTCTCAGTCACCAAAAGCAGGCTACGCGCAGAAGGGCATGACCTCAGGTGAAGAGTGGCCTCTAGCTGAGGCAGAATCAGAAGGGCTTAAGAGGAGGAGGCTCCTCCTGATTACATTCTTTGAAGCTGAGCAATAGGTCTTTCCTGGAAGGGAGACTCCACATCCATGCCTTCCCTCCTCTATCCTGGTTCTTACGCTCCCATTTCACAGGCCTAGTTATTAAACAAACAATAACGATACAATCTTGTATAGCACCTTTATCACATTCCCACATATGTCATGCTTTCCTGATTCATAGGACGGAACGAAGAAGACTGTGAGGGATATTTTTTAAAAACACTGCACAGCTTTTTCATGATATTTGCCTTCCCCACATCAGTAAGGCCATTTTATCTAAGATTGGTTCCAACTGTGACACAGGGAACTTTAATGCTTCCTCTTCTCAGTGCAATTCTCTCCCCTGCTAGCAACTCTTTTCCTTGTGCTTGTCAGATAGCTGTTGCTCTAATATTGGCAAAAATCCCTTCGCTCATGGTAGCATCCTACCTCAGCCTCTCTTTCAGGCAGCTCTGTCTCTCTTTTCTACAAGTGGTTAAGCCTGGAAAATGACCAACACACTGATGCAAACAGGTTCTAATGACTAATTACGATGCACTACTCTGCTCAACACAGTTGCTGTTTCAAAAGCGATTCCCATATGTAACAACAAAAGCATAGGCAACAAAAGGAAAAAAATACATTAGACTTCACCAAAATTCAAGACTTTCATATATCAAAGGACATTATCAATGGAGCAAAAAGATAACCCACAGAATAGGAAAAAATATTTGCAAATCATTTATCTAATAAATATATCTAGAATATATATATATATATATAGACAGAAATATGATATCCACAATATATAAGTAACTCCTACAACCCCTAAACCAAAAAAAAAAAAAAAAAACCCAAACAACAAAATTCAAAAATGAACTTTTTGGGGCACCTGGGTGGCTCAGTCTGTTGAGCGTTTGACTTTGGCTTGAGTTGTGATCTCACGGTGGTTCATGAGTTTGAGCCCCAGGCCAGGTTCTCTGCTGTCAGCCTGTCAGCGCAGAGCCCACTTGGGATCCTCTGGCCCCCTCTCTCTGCCCCTCCCCTCCTTGTGCTCTCTCAAAAATAAATAAACATTTCTAATAAATGAACTTTTTGATTAGAAATTTCTTCAAAAGTAGACACAAATGGCTAATAAGCACATGAAAAGACATCAGCATCACTAGTCATTGGGGAAATGCAAACCAAAGACACAATGAAATACCACTTCGCACTCATTAAGATGGTTATTATAAACGAAAACAAAAATAAAACAGAAAATAAGCATTCGCAAGGATGTGGAGGAATTGGATCACTTATGCATTGCTGGTGGGAATGTAAAATGGTGTAGCTGCTGTGGAAAACATAGCAGTTCCTCAAAAGTGTTAAACTTGGATTATCCTAAGATCCAGCCATTCCACTTCTGGGTATCTACCCAAAAGAACTGAAAGCAGAGACTTTAATGGACATGTGTGCACCCATATTTGTAGCAATACTGTTAACACTAACTAAAAAATAGAAATAACCCAAATGTCTATTGATGGATGAAGTGGTATTTACATACAATGAAATAGTATTTGGCCTTAAGAAGGAAGGAATTCCGATATGTGCTACAATGTGGATTAACCTTTCATGCTAAGTGAAATAAGCCAGACACAAAAGGCTACATATTACATGATTCTATTGATATGAAATATCTATAATTGGTTCATCCATAGAGAAAGTAGATTAGTGGTTGCCAGGGGCTGGGGGAAGGGAGGAATGAAGAGTGACTGCTAAGGAGTCTGAGGTTTCCTTTGAAAGTAATGAATCTGTTCAGAAATTAGACCGTAGGGATGGTTGTTCAATTCCGTGAACATACTAAATATCACTGAATTTTATACTTTAAAAGGCTGGATTTTATGATATGTAAATTACAGCTCAATTTTAAAAATTTTCAGATAGTTCCACCTTCATGAAGACTTCCCTGAGCCTTCTGGTTAGAGTTAACCATTCCCCCTGTGGACAGGCTTTAGATCACATCATTACAGAGTCCTGTGATTTTTTGTACAATTCCAGCCTCCTACGATGATTGTGAGCTCCTCCTAGACAGGGGTGTGTTTTGTCTTTGCCTGTATCTTCTACTGGGCACACTGCTTGAAACTCCGCTCATATTCAATAAACATAGGTTGACTTGAAGATATTATTTACTTTCCAAGACTTTATAATACACAGCAATATTGTGTGATCCATTCATTGGATATAATAAATATTATCCACACATTATGTGTAAGACTTTAGTGATATAAAAATGAAAGATGCATGATCTCTACCTTTGAGGAACTTACAAATTTGGGGTGGAGATAGGCATACCTAAATACAGGCATACCTCAGTTTTTTTGTGCTTCTCAGATACTGTGGTTTGTTTTTTTACAAATTGGAGGTATGTGGCAACCAGCATCAAGCAAGTGTCATTTTTGGTGTTGTTTTTCCAACAGCATTTGCTTTGTTTCTCTCTGTTTCATTTTGATAACCTTTGCAATATTTTAAACTTTTTCATTATTGCTATATTTGTTAGGGTGATCCATGATCAGTGATCTTTGAGGTCACTACTGTAATTGTTTGGGGGCGTCATGAACCACACCCATATAAGATGGCAAACTTAACCTATAAATGTTGTGTGTGTTCTGACTGCTCACCCACTGAGCACTCCCATGCCTCTGTCCTTCTCCTCAGGCCTCACTCTTCCCTGAGGCACAATACTATTGAAATCAGGCCAGTTGAGAACCCCACAGTGGCCTGTAAGTATCCAAGTGAAAGGAAGAACCACCTATTTCTCACTTTAAATCAAAAGCTAGAATGATTAAGCTTAGTGAGGAAGGCATGTTGAAAGCCAAAGCCTGATCCAGAGCAAGGTCCTCATTCTCTTTAATTCTAGGAAGGCAGAGCGAGGTGAGAAAGCTGACAAAGAAGGGTTTGAAGCCAGGAGAGGTGGGTTCATAAGGTTTAAGGAAGGAAGCCATCTCTGTAACATAAAAGTGCAAGAGGAAGCAACAAGTGCTGATGGAGAAGCTGCAGCAAGATGCCCAGAAGGTCTAGCTACAATAATTAACGAAGGTGGCGACGCTAAACAACAGATTTTCAATGTAGACAAACAGCCTTATACTAGAAGAAGATCCCATTTAGGACTTTGGTAACTAGAATGGAGAAGTCAATGCCTGACTTCAAAGCCTCAAAGGACAAGATGACTCTCTTGTTAGAGGTTAACACAGCTGGTGACTCAAAGTTGGAATCGATGCTCGTTTACCATCACAAAAATCTTAGGGCCCTTAAGGACTATGGTAAATCTACTCTGCCTATGCTCTAAAGGGAAATGGAAAAAACAAAGCCCAGATGACAGCACATTTGTTTACAGCATGGTTTACTGAGTGTTTTAAGTCCACTGTTGAGCCCTGCTGCTCAGAAAAAAAGATGCCTTTGAAAATATTATTGCTTGTTGACCATGCACCTGGGTGTCCAAGAGCTTCAATGCAGATGTACAACAAGATTAACGTTGTCTTCATGTCTGCTAACACAACACCCATTCCACAGCTCGGGGTCAAGGAGGCATTTCAGCTTTCAAGTCTTATTATTGAAGAAATACATTTCATAAGGCCATAGCTGCCCTAGATAGTGAGTCCTCTGATAGAGTTGAGCAAAGGAAATGGAAAATCTTCTGGAAAGGATTTGCCATCCTAATCCCATTAGGAACACACATGATTCATGGTAAGAGGTCAAAATGTCAACATGAACAGGAGTTGGAAGAAGTGGATTCCAACCCTCATGGACAACTTTGAGGAGTTCCAGATTTCCCGGGAGACAGTAACTGCAGGTGTGGTAGAAACAGCAATAGACACAAATTAGAAGTGGGGCCTGAAGATGGAACTGAATGGCTGCAACCTCATGATCAAACTTGAATGGAGGAGGAGCATTTCTGATGGATGAGCAAAGACAGTGGTTTCTTGAGATGGAATCGACTCCTGGTGAAGGTGCTGTGACGGTTGTTGAAATGACAACAAAGGATTCAGAATATTACTTAATATTACGTACACTTAGTAAATCAGCAGCAGGGGTTGAGAGGATTGGTTACAATTCTGAAAGACGTCCTACTATGAGTAAAACGCTATAAAACTTTTTAAAATGTTTATTTTGAGAGAGAGAGAGAGAGAGAGAGAGAGAGAGAATGAATGAATGAATGAATACATGGGGTGAGTGGGGGGAGAGACAGAGGGAGAGAGAAAATCCCAAGCAGGCTCCGTGCTGTCAGCACAAAGACTGATGTGGGGCTTGATCTCACAAACTTGAGATCATGACCTGAGCTGAGATCAAGAGTCACTGAGCTTCCCCTAAAATGCTATTAAAGAACATCCCATGCTACAGGGAAATCGTTTGTGAAAGGAAGAGTCAATAGACATGGCAAACTTCACTGTTGTTCTATCATAAAATATTGTGCAAGCACCCAAACTTCAGCAACCACACCCTGATCCCAATTCATCAGCAGCCACCTACGTTGAGGCAAGACCCTCCACCAGCCAAAATGATTATGACTTTGTGAAAGCACGAATGGTGGTTAGCATTTTTTAGTAATAAAGTGTTTTTTAATCAAGGTATACACATTTTTAAGATATAACACTACCGCACGCTTAATATACCATAGTACATTGGCAACGTCACTTTTGTACGTACTAGGAAAACAAAAAATTCATTTGGCTCACTTTCTTCGCAGGGAGTTCTGGAACTGAACTCACACTGTCTCCAAAGTATACCTAGATACAAGGTAGAAGAAAATAAGTGCCATGTGAATGGCATGAAAATCCACAGCTAGCAGTTCAGGGAAGTAAAAAATGACTACCTTGGGGGTGGTGGAGAAGATTTTGTTAAGGTAGAGGCATGAAAGTGAACTTTAGGGTTGTAACAAGATGAGAAAATGAAAGACCCCACAGAGGCACATTCTAGAGCTACATGTTGGGCCAAACTGCAAACACTTTCAAAGTAGGTGGTAAAAAGTGAGGGAAGGAGTAGGTAACTTTTAAATTGTCACCCCCATCGATGGCATAGAGGGATGTTGAACTGGAGAGAGGAAGCATTTTGAACAAAGTATTTCTTTGGAGAAAGAACTACTGGGTGTGAAGAATTCTACCCTCCTCCCTCAGTAGGAAGGAGGAGAGAGAAAGAGATCTGCCCCTTACCTCAAGTCTCCAGCAGTTTGAGGAACACAGGACTGCCACCTGGCATGCACTTGAGACATGTAAATCTAGAGGGCTGAGGTGTGGGGAGGCAGGCTGGGCAAACAGTGCTTCCTTCCAAGGGACCAGAGGAGGTCCTGGAGGGAAAGGGGCTCAGCTTAGCCTCTGCTCAAAATGACCTCCTGCAGAGGTGAGGGTCCTAGCAGAAGCAAGCTTCCCCAGACTGAAGTGTGGGGAAAGGGAAGGTCTCTGGGAATCCTACCAAAGTCCCTAAAAGAGCAATCAGCTTTAACCAGCTGCAACATCCAGACAGCACCGGTTCAATCATTTCCACAGCACTCATCAACCAAGGATTGTGCTAATTTCCCTTCCTAATCCCTCTTCACTAATGTCTCTCCCCAAACTCCAGACCCTGAAGGGGTCAGAAATGGGTTGGTACAACAGAAAAAGAGAAGAAGGGACATTCAAGGAGGAAAGAGAAGAAACCAAGAACCCTTCTCTTCCCCACCTTCAAATGTCACACTTCTAGCCTATGATCTGCACAGCTGGAGGAGGGGAGAAACTTCAAGTTTGAAGTTCTAATTCTTCTCTTGGACTACCATTTTAATTCCTGAGATTGCCACTTTATTTTCTGATTTAAAAAGTGACTGAGTGCCTTTGTTACCTCTGAGGGACAACCTTGGTCTTCCCTAAAGGGCAGGGAAGAGATAGCTCCTTGGTGCAGATGTAAAGAGACAGTAGGGGTCAAAAATGAATTTGCTTTAAGATTCCATTCTGCCAGTTGTGCTTGTTCAATGGAAACATTATAGGCAGAAAGAGGGGAAGGAGCCTCCAGGAAAAGAATAGACGTAACCAGATGCAAGTTTTATTTGGAAAAAGAGACATAGATAAATACATCTATCCCAGGGGTGTGGACAGCATGAGGGAGGCTGTAAATATAGACGGGGGGCTGACTGGAAGGGTCTCCAGTGCCAGATTCTAATATAAAAATAAAATGTTGCTGAAGTACTACTAAAGTTTGAGATTAAAACATGAAATAAAATTGACAACGAAATGAAATAAAATTATGATCTTTTCAAAAAAGTGATCTTCGTCTTTTAATGATGTCACCACTGAGCTGTGAAAAACTTGCCAGTTGTTGAAAGTTTCTTTCTGAATCTACACTGGTTAAGGGGATAATTAGGAGATAATTGTAAGTTGTTCTTAAATATTTTTCTCTAGCCTATTGTCAAATAATCCTATCTTCTGGGAGATAACTTTGAGGAAATTTGGGGGGGGCAATGTTTTGTTTCTCTGCAGAAACAATTTTTTTATTGACAACAAGCCATATATATATGCATGTGTGTCTTCAAAAAAAGAATTTCTCATTTGTTTTCATCTTCCTATTTTATCTTACATAGAGACTTTAGTGCACACACCATGTTAGTACCAATAATATCTGTTCATATTCCATTTGTTGGAAAGTCTGTATAATAGACAAGAATCATTTCTGGATTAAAAGCTTTCCTTTGGTTTGACGCTGGCTGTAGCAACTTCTTACTTAATACATCTCCAGAGGCAAGGGAAACAAAAGCAAAAATGAACTATTGAGACCTCATCAAAATAAAAAGCTTCTGCACAGCGAAGGAAACAATCAGCAAAGCTAAAAGGCAACTGATGGAATGGAGAAGATATTTGCAAGTGACATATCAGGTAAAGGGTTGGAATCCAAAATCTATAAAGAACTTATCAAACTCAACACCCAAAAAACAAATAATCCAGTGAAGAAATGGGGAAAAGACATGAATAGACACTTTTCCAAAGAAGACATCCAGATGGCCAACAGACACATGGAAAGATGCTCAACATCACTCATCATCAGGAAAATACAAATCAAAACCACAATGAGATACCACCTCATAGCTCTCAGAATGGCTAAAATCAACAACTCATGCAACATCAGACGCTGGCAAGGATGCGGAGAAAGAGAATCTCTTTTGCACTGCTGGTGGGAATGCAAACTGGTGCAGCCACTCTGGAAAACAGGATGGAGATTCCTCAAAAAATTAAAAATAGAACTACCCTATGACCCAGCAATTGCACTACTAGGTATTTATCCAAGGGATACAGGTGTCCTGTTTTGAAGGGGCACATGCACCCCAATGTTTATAGCAGCGCTATCAACAATAGCCAAAAATATGGAAAGAGCCCAAATGTCCATCAATGGATGAATGGCAAAAGAAGATGTGGTATATACATACAATGAAGTATTACTCAGCAATGAAAAAAGAATGAAATCTTACTATTTGCAACTATGTGGATGGAACTAGAGGGTATCATGCTAAGCGATATTAGTCAGTCAGAGAAAGACAAATATATGACTTCCCTCATATGAGGACTTTAAGATACAAAAGAGATGAACGTAAGCGAAGGGAAGCAAAAATAATACAAAAACAGGGAGGGGGACAAAACATAAGAGACTCTTAAATATGGAGAACACACAGAGGGTTACTGGAGGGGTTGTGGGAGAGGGATGGACTAAATGGGAAGGGTCATTAAGGAATCTACTGAAATTTATTGCACTATATACTAACTTGGATGTAAATTTTAAAAAACTAATTTAAAAAGGAGTACAAAATTAATACAAAAACCCTCCTTTGGCAGTGGCTATTTTTTTTTTTTTCTCTTGAAGCCTGTGGAAGTATAGAAGACAGCTTTCTCAACAAGCTCACCTATATTCAAAATCTTCATCATGCATGTTTCTGGGATATCTCAAGACATAATAATAGAGATTTGTTTAAACTCCCAGATTAACAGTATGACACCAACAGAAATACCAGTATTCCAGTTACAAAACAGCACAGAACAGACTAGTGGGCCACGGAACACTGATACCGAGAATCGTTCTTTGTGGGCGGAAGGGAGTCAATGCAAGTGTTTAATTTACACAAGGAAATGACAAGGTACAGACGCAGAGGTAGACCTACCTTATTGGGGTTCTAAGAGTTGCAGAGGGGTATTTCCCTCTGCTGAAAGGTGAGCGACTTCACCCCTGACAAGGTGCGCAGTGGGCTGATTAATAACAGGAGGAAAGATGGGAGAAAGGCGTGGAAGACATCTGTGGTTCCCCCTCATCATCCATTCCCCCTTTTCTACTAAGAACAGTTCTCTGAGTCTCCTTTGAAGAACTGTTTGCACCCCTCTGCTCGTATGGTCCCTGTCAACTCCGGGAACGGTCAGAAATGATTTGTTCAGGAATTAAGCATGTGTCCCGAATCTGGCAAATGATTCTGAGGCCAGGATCTCTGCGTGGAGGGGGAAAAAGGTGATTGTTTCCAGTTAAGCTGAGTTGGGGAGAGTGATGGCCATGGTGCAAACCAGGGTCAGTCCAGCGGTCACCAAACGGTTTGACGACACACAGTTTGAGGATAAAAGCAACAGAGCGAGAGACGAAGCTGGAGGCTGCAAAAGAAACCAGAAACCATCTGTGTCATCTTTAGAAAAACGTCTATTCACATCTTCCGTCCATTTTTCAATTAGAAACCAATGTTGTCTGTGCTTCTACCCGGCTAAGCCTGAGGCAGTTCTGAAGTTTTCCATAATGTGGGCTAATCAATACCTTTTTTTTCCTTTCTTTTTGTTAACCCAGCTTGGATCAAGTTTTCCCTCCACTTGTGACAGGAATGAGGGCTAAATGATATTCAAGAAAACAAGCTAGGAAGCCATCAATCACTGAGGGGACATCAGGAAGAGAGAGACTTATGGTGAGAAGTTATGAAGGAAAGCCAACATTTTCATCTCACAGGGTGGAGGGATACCATACATGCAACACAGCACCCAAATTACTAACCCCTTCAGGAGCATGAGTTAGCAGTATCTACCTGTGGCTCGTATTGTAGGCCCAGATATTACAGACAGGGGCTCTAACTCACACTACCCAGCAATCCAATTAGAGTTATGAACTTATATCTTTATAATTAATATAATAATACATAAGTAAAATTATTATTATTATTATTATTAATATTATTATTATTATTGATGGGTTTTCTCCTTTCCAAGCTTATTGGGAAAAGAAAAAACCCATCACCGGGAGAAATAATTTGTTGGAGGTGAAACCCTCAATCTTAACCTGCCTCAATGTGTATCTTTACCTCCTTCTTTCCGATCTTAATGGAAGAGGGGACCCTTAATGAAAGACATAACCCTTCTGTCTATGGCTGATCCTAACGGGAGATGTGGAACTCTTCCTGTCCAAGGTGGGGCCTTCCTCCTTTCTTCTTTATCATACCTTCTCCCACCTCCTTATGGGCTTTGTCCTATCAGTGATTCCTTTTCATCTTAATTATTTCCTCTCCACTGGCAATTTTTTTTATTTAAAAAAAATCCCCCTGTACTAAAACAATGCCTTCCTAGACTCTCCATCAGTAGTTCTGAAAGTGTGATCTGAAGAGCTCCTGTATAGGAATCACCTGGGTGCTTGTCTAAAATGCAGAGTCCTGGGTCCCACCCTGATCTGTAAGACTCATTGTGCCCTGGAGCCTGCACTCTAACGAACAGTCCAGATGATTCCAATGCACCATGCAGGGTGCATTACTGTCTCTTGTGTATACTGTGAATATTTCACTTTCCCATGATCCTCAGATCTTCAAGAGCATCAAGCCTGGCCCCCCGCCCACACACATACTGATTTTGCAGAGAAAAGAAACCATTAAAGAAAAAAAGAAAACGCTCGAGTTTCCACATTATAAATGTAATTCCATTCATGGGGCGCCTGGGTGGCTCAGTCGGTTAAGCGTCAGACTTCAGCTCAGGTCATGATCTCACAGTTCGTGAGTTCGAGCCCCACATCGGGCTCTGTGCTGACAGCTCAGAGCCTGGAGCCTGCTTCGGATTCTGTGTCTCCCTCTCTCTGCCTGTCCTCTGTTCATGCTCTGTCTCTCTCTCTCAAAAATAAATAAACATTAAGAAAAGGAAAAAATAAACATAACTCCATTCATATCTATCCTTTCTACTTTTCCTTCTGTCAACATGAAAAATACAGACTTCGTTCTTCTGAGGCTAATTATGACATCTGAGTTCATTTCTCACCTTTTCCTATCCTCCAAAGAACTGGACTCGATCTACTCTCCTGTCTCCTATATTTTTAACCTCTCCGTATCCACAGCCTTCTTTCTATCAACAATTTAAACATACATACAGTTGACCCTTAGACAACATGGGGTTAGGAGCACCGACCTCCTCCTCCAGGCGCCCGAAGTCGAACATCCACCTGTAACTTTTGACTCCCCAAACATTTAATTTATAGCCTACTGTCGCCCAGGAGCGTTACTTGTAACACAGGCAGTCAATTAACACATATTTTGTATGTTGTGTGCATTAGGAACCTTAGTCTTACAATCAAGCAAGCTAGTAAAAAGAAAATGTTATTAAGAAAAGCTTACAGGAGAGGTGCGCCCGGGTGCTCAGTTGGTTAAACATGCAACTTCCCAGGTCACGATCTCACCGTTCGCGAGTTCAGGCTCCATATGGGGCTCTCTGCTGTCAGCTCCGAGCCCACTTGGGATCCTCTGTCCCCCTCTCTGCCCCTCCCCCAGGTGCAGGTGCTTTTGTCTCTCTCAAAATACATAAATATTCATTAACAAAAATCAGAAGGGAGAGAAAATGCATTTACAGTATGTACTGTAATTACGGACATGAAATCCATGTAGAAGTGCACACGTGCTGCTCACACCTGTGTGGCTTGAGGGTCACCTGTACAAACGTCTCCCCTCGTCAAGACACTTCTCCCTTAACTTCATGAACCAAACACCTCCAGCTACTGTACCCCTTCACCTCCTCTTCTCGGCTAAACTTCTTGACGATGTCTACACCTACTGCCCATTTGCTGCCCGCTTCTATTTAATTCCCACCCCGCTGTTTCCCTGAAACTCCTCTTACTAAAGTGACCCCCAAATTACTTTGTTGCTAAATCAGTAGACACTCAGGCTGCACGTTACCTGACCTCTTGGTTCCTTTGGACACTGTCGTCCATTCCTTTCTTGGAACTTTTCTTCTCTTGGCTTCCTTGATATCTAACTCTTTTCTTCCTATCTCTCTGCTGCTCCTTCCCACTCTCCTTCTCAGGTTTCTCTCCCTCTGCCCTTCCCTTAAACAGTGGGCTCCTAGAGTCCTGTGCCAGCCCCCTTTTTTGTCTCTCCCCCTCTATCCACTCACCCCAAGAATCTTATCCAAACCTACTGTTTCAGTTAATAACTACGTGCAGAAAAGCCTCATGTGTACATTCCTTTTCTGAGCTCCAGACCCACACAATCAATTATCTAGAAGGCATTTCTACTTAGATGCCTCACAGGTGCCTCATGTCATATATATTCAAAATCACCTTGGCAACTTCCGCTCAACCCCCTTCCAGGTAAAAGGCATTCTCTGCAAGCTACCCAAGCCAGGAACTTAAGAGTTATCCTTGATTCCTTTCTCCCTCTCTCTCCTGTTAACCCCCTCCTAAATGTCTCACACTTGGAACAGCCTTTCTCCAATCTTGCTCCCTTCCAATCCAGGGAGATACCCTGGAAGAAAAGACCACAATCATACTTATCAAATATTTGCTGTAGTTCAGTTTAAAAGTAGGCTCCAAGTTCAAAAATAAAATAAAATAAAACAAAGTAAAAGTAGGCTCCAAGCTTCCTGTCAACAAGTAAAAATGAAGGAAAAGTAATCTTCCTATTTTATAATTCTTATTCTAATGCTAACACATTTCTCCATAAGAAATTTCTCAAGAGGAGATTTATAGAAGGACCAAATGTGATGAAATGGATAATGTCCCCAACAACATCCTGTGATAGATCCTTTAATTTCATTTGGCGAGTATTTATGGAGTACTCACTATGAGCCAGGCACTGTGCTCACTACTGCAGATAAAACAGAGAATGTGGGTATGTCTTAAGTAATCTCATCATTAAGACCAAGTTTCGGCATTGTATTAAATGCCACAGTCTGCACCCAATCTGGTGGGGTTCCCAAACCAACCCTGCCTGACGGTGAAACTAGAGTCACACCAACAATAGTTCAGTGCGTCCACCTCCTCCACCCTCTCCCAGGACCATCCCCAGACCCTAGGGCATGACTTCACGATTTCCAGGCCTTCCTTTAAACTGCAGCTTACTTTAAACAAAAAAATATATACAAACAAACTGCAGCTTACCAACACTATCACAGCACCATACATCACATACTAAATATTTATAGGATTCCCCAGGAGGAGTCTTCTATGTGCTGACAAACAGTGCTCTCAACTGTTCAGCCTTACCTGCTCTGGCTGCCCAGAGATCCATAGGCACAGTCACACCAGCCACACCTGTGTCCCGACCAAGGCGCCGCCGCTATTGCTCATATAGGTCAAAGGTGCTGCTCATGACGCTTGACAAATCTGTGCCGAGGCTGCCAGAGCGGAGGGTGTGGACTAGGGTGGCCTGTCCGTTGCTGCTGGAGGTACTGGCATCCAGATGCCAACGTTACATCATCTGAAAGCTACCCTGATACGCGAAAACTCCCAGGGCTGCCAAAGCTGTTCACATATCAGGGTCCTTCTGCACAAAAGCTGTACCATGTTCTGCGGAACGACTGAGAACAGCTCTCTCTAACCACAGGGACTACAATTTCCAGAGCAGTGTTGTCTGGCCCTTCAGACAGCTTTAGAAAAACAGCTTTCAGTTTGTACTCACATCAGTATGCACAATAAGACTGTGAAGAGGGAGTCCAACGATGCAGGGGCTAGGCCAGGGGGAAAATTGTGAAAATGAGCGCGTTACAGAATGACCTTTCCCCATAGTAGGGTATTCATAACTTTGTAGCTTGCTGAACAAGCTTGGACCCAGGTCAGAAGTCACACTCCGTAAGTACGTTGTCTTTAAATTTGGTCCAGTGTGATCCAGGATTAAAAAGCTGAAGGATTTAAGAACAGGTTAGAGGGCATACATTGAGTCTTCTCACAAATGGCTCTTCTCTAGACTTGACCTTTGCCTTCAGACAGACTGGTTCCATTATGTTCTGTTCCCAAGTTTTAGAACCCAGGGTTGAGGTATCCCCACCTGCAAGAGAAACCAGACAAACAGGTGGTTACAGGTATCATTCTTCTCTTTGTCAATGAAGGTGTTTAGTCACTGGAATACTTACAGGCAAGCCCTGTATTTTTCCATGAGAAATATTAATGGATGTAAGTGAACTTAAAGTTCTAGATGTTTGCGACAACTTCGGCCTCTTTAAATTAAAAGTGGCCTTTTAATCTTTAATCTTAGTAAGTGAAGACTGAATATAAAACGCCGCCCTTCTCAAATGATGATCACTCAGTAAATTGGTGCCTGGGCTCTTAGCTTCACAGACCCCAGTTTTTCCAGGACGTTAGTCTCCTACACTCCTTAGACTCAAATTACCCTCGGTCACCCAGTTTTACCCCCGTCTTCACTTTTCCTACCCTACCGGCCAGGCAAAGTCGCGGATTCGTGCCTCGAACCACACTGACCACCCAGTCCTGGAGACTTGGACCCTCGGTGGCCGGGGAGCTAGAGGAAAAGTCTGGGGCGAGGAATTACCCCTCGCCGCGCGCAGCCTTGTGGGAGTTGTAGTTCTCACAACCCAGAGCCTCCAAAGAGGCGTCACCGCGGGACTCCTTTTCCCGTGCTCCTCTGCGCGGATCCACTTGGGACCCGTCCCTGGGTAGTTGAGGTGGTAGTGGGCGAGCCTGCGGACAGGGAAGTGGAATCCGGCCTTCTGTGTTCGTGGTCTCAGCCGCCGACGAACTCAGGGCTGGTTCCCGTCCCTTCGGAGCCCCGGAAGCCAAACTTGGATTACAAGTTTAAGGTTTCCTGGAGGGCGAAAGATAAAGAGCCGAACTCTCCGCTGCGGGGTGTGCTGCGGGCGGCCAACCCCGACCCAAGTTAAAACTCCCGGGGAGTCTTCGCTGCTCCCACCTCCACTTCTCCCCCGACGTTCCCACTTGGGGTCCCCCCGCCCCAGGACCGGGAGTTGCCGCGGTCGCCGAAGCTTGCCTGGAGGCTTGATGTGCGCCCCCTTGGATTCCCGGGAACTTGGGGGCGGCCGCTGAGCTCGGGCGCGGGCGGGAAGTTTGTATCCGCCTTGTGCTGCCTCACCCGGGAGGGCTGCCCGGGGGCTTCCACCATGATCCCTCGTGTCTTCGGCGTGCGCACCTGGGCCCCGCTGGGCGTACTGGCCTCGCTGGCGTACTGCGTCCCGGAGCGGCGCGAGGCCCGGGCCGAGGCCCCGAGGGCGGCCGGCCCGCGGTCCGTGGACCGGAGTCTGCTGGAGTTGAAGATGGTACAGGTGGTGTTCCGACACGGGGCGCGGAGTCCTCTCAAACCGCTCCCGCGGGAGCAGGTGAGAGGCTGGCCTGGGCCGGGGCTGGTGGGGTGGGAACCGTGCGGTCTACCGCGGGCGCCGGGCCCTAACCTTGGGAGTTTACATCCAGCGGGATTTCGACTGCGTCCAGACCCGAGGCAAACCGCAGTAGCCAAGGCCGCCCCGGGCTCTTGAGCAGAGGTGCTGGCCTGGCACCCCTAGCCTCCCATCCTCCTCGTACCCTCCGGTGTGGGGCACCCCCAGGAACTTCTAGTTGTTCCCATGACTGATTGCTGTGGGGTAGCACAGCTGATCCTTCTGCGCTCCCTAGGGTGCTTAGAAATCGCCTAGGGAACTTGTTCAAATGAAGATTCTAATCCAGCAGGTGCGGGGTAGAGGGCCTGAGATTCTGCACTTCTAACAGATATTTGGGTGAACTTGAGAATGGGAGTGTAGTGCATTTCTGTGTTATTGAAGGTTGTCAAGAGTTGCAGGGACCCCCATAGCTGGGATCACAGTGGGGAACAGAGGGTAACATCTTTGGAAACTGGTATCACAGCGGCTTTCAGTTTGCTGGAGACCATTTGAGATCTTTGGAAGGCTTTTTTGTTGTTGTTTAAATAAGCGCTGTATCTTGGGGCTTCTTTTCTATTTGGGGTTTCTAAAACTATTGTGGAAGGGATTTGAGGAAGGAGAACATCTTTTTTTTAATTAAAATTTATTTTTGTTTATTTATTTTTGAGACAGAGAGAGAGAGAGAGAGACAGAGCAGGAGCAGGGGAGGGGCAGAGAGAGAGGGACACACAGAATCTGAAACAGGCTCCAGGCTCTGAGCCGGCAAGCACTGAGCCTGATGTGGGGCTGGAACCCATGAACCTAGAGATGATGATCTGAGCTGAAGTCGGATGCTTAACCCACCAAGCCACCCAGGCACCACAAGGAGAACATCTTTAATTGGCTAGTCATGTGTCTATGTATTAAAATCTACTTGGTTTGGTCAGGGTAATTATGATGAAAGCACAAATAGGTTTTAATTTTTTTAATTTTTATTTATTTTTCAAATATTTATTTAGAGAGAGTGCATGAGAGGGAGAGAGAACCCCAAGCAAGCTCCACACTGTCTGCCACAAAGCCCCATGGGAGGCTGGAACTCACAAAACCTGGAGACCATGACCTGAGCCAAAACCAACAGTAGGAGGCCCAACCAGCTGATCCATCCAAGAACCCCTAGGTTTTTTTGTTTGTTTGTTTTTTAATGATTAACCTTCCTACATTTGATTTTTGAAGAGAGGCAGTGAAGGTCTCTGGCCTTTGGTAGCAGGTAGGCCTATAATTGAAGAACTGGCTTCCCAGAGCAGATAAAGAGGCAACCTGAAATCTTCAGGCGCCCAGATGTGACACGTACCTGTGGAGGGCTTTGGGGTTCGTTGGTCCTCCTCCTTGATGTTGGAGAAAGTTCAGTAGATGTCCAAACCTCACTTTTGGCAGACTCTTCATGATCATTGTTCATTTCCAGAATGGGTTGTGGCCTCATACTATACAACTGAAAATCTGATTTTTAAAGATTGCCACACATGAACTCAACCTTTTAAAGCACTTCCCACATGAATAAACAAATTTTGGCAGGCACTTAATTGTACTGTCAGGTTTCTAGTGAGTCTTTCTGAATGGCTGTACCACTCACTCTCCATCTGGTATTGGGATTTCTTTTTTCTCATTCTCCCTCCTCCCCTGCCCCCATTCCTTCCTTTCTTTCTGATGCGTTTCCAATCCCTTACTCTCCTTTTTTGTATTTTGACTAAATTTTCCATATGATTTTTGGACAGATCCTGTCTCATGTGCACTCCCCCTTCTCCGTTTATTCCTGTTACAGAAAGGCTGGAAAGTAACATATAGGGACAGAAGACTCATCATGTTAAAGACAAAGCTATCAGTGGTAGCAGAGAATAAAAGTCTGAATGTCTAAGCCCGCACTTGGTATATATAGTATATACAGTGTATATATACGTGTGTGTGTGTGTGTGTGTGTGTGTGTGTGTTCCCTTGGATTCTTTTTGGACTTTTTCCTGAGCTAGCGGGTGTGTGATGGCTACCTTCTGCCATTATGTTGGAAGGAACAGTTTGTAGCTCAGGTAGAATGCCATCTTCATTCGTCTTCTGTCTGTGTAGCCACAGAATAAGAACCATCTGAGTCCGCGGCCTCCCTTTGCACTCAGGGAAGGCATGTTACCTTCTGCCTGCTCACATTCTCCAGACATCAGGCAAATGGTGAAACGTCTTTGATTAGCATCAAAGCCAGGGCTGGAACCAAGCCTCTTTCCATGCAGGCTGTGAGCACATGTCATCGGCTCTCTGTAACTTGTTTCTGGATGATTCCTATCAGGTTTGCTTTTCAAGATCCAGTTAGATAGAGGTTGTTACTGGGATTTTCTAATCCTCCTGGTTCCTTTATTAACTATAGTCAGAAGAGACCCCCTTCAACAATTCTAAAATGAAAATTGCCTTTGGTAGATGTTGCCAGACTTGTGACTGGTAAATAGATGAATACAGGTGACAAGCCACTCCATTCAGTTACCTCAAAAATCTTCAGAAAGTAGCGTTGTTTAAAACGAGGTGTTTTATTGCATTGTTCTCTTCTGGCTTGAATGGCCGTTGACTTAATTTGTCTTCCTTCAGCTGTGCTTGGGAATAAAGGCTCTGGACCTTGGTTGGCTATTTTTTTCCTGACCATTAGATGAGACTCAAGTGCATATTCACGAGATAAATGTGGCCGTGCTTTCAGATTCCCCTTAGCTCACCTCTAGGCAAGAGGGCCTCCAACTCAGGCAGGTTCCTCAGATTTTATAAAATAAAGTCCAATTTATCTCCATTCCATTATAGATTAAGGCATTTGAGGTCCTGTTTATTTGGGACGTGTACCGTCGGTCTCACTGTTACTCAGTACTTACCAGAGCTCAGCGAAGAGAAGCACTGTTCCAGAAGCAGGACACCAAGGATGTGTCAGTGACTCCATTCATTTCCTTGAGAGCAGCGTTCTTGACTGCCTGTTCCTGGAAAGAAAGCCTTTGGACCCCAATGGGGAGCTTTAAAAAATATTGATGCCCGGGTGTCCCTTCTGGAGATTCAGATTTAATTGACCGAGAGCATCCAGACATGGCAACATCTTCCCTGGGGGAGCTTTAGAATGATCTGGACTGGATAGCATTAAAAAAAGTTGAGGCCCCATCCCAGATCAGGGAGCCCAGATGTGATGAGCTCAGGATGGGGCTCAGATATCAGTTTGTTTGTTTTAAAATGTTCGTTCAGTGATGCAAATGTACAGCCAAGGTTTCAAACCATTGCTTTCTCTACAATCTACACCTGGAAGGGTTTTGTTTACTTTCATGTAGAATTTTTTTTTTTTTTTTTTTTTTTTGCTTTACATCCGGAATGTAGCATATCAATTCCAGTATAGTGTTGTCTTCACAGAGATGTGCTTTGGTGAGATGTCATCGTTCTGTGTTGAGAAAACGAGGAGACACAATCCCACGGAACTCATTGCTGTTACTGGTGAAAAGATGTTCATTATATTACTCTATCCTTTTTATGAGGGCCCTTGGGAGGAATTTGTCTGTTAGCATTAGAAGCGGTGTGCTTCTCCTGCACAGTTGGCTGGCTTTTATCTTTAAGCCTGTCTAGCTGATCGAGTTTCTCCCTTCATAAAAGCCAGAAAGCTTAGCGCCCAATCTTCGTCCCACCCGCAGTTAAATATATGGATCTTTATAGTGTCGATTTTTGAGAAACTTTATTTTCTGTATCCAATTTTTGTCCCTATACTTGTTTTCTTTTGTCTTTCTTGCCTGCTTTGAATTTACTACTTTGTCTTACTCTATTTTAGGTCCTGCTATCCTCTACTTTGAGTGAGTTCTTAAAAATGGAGCCAGAATCAGTAATATTTCAAAGCCAGTCTTTGCCACTAACTCGGAAGCTGGTGAACAAGAACAGGAATGAGAGTGAGTGTGGGGGGTGGACACCATGTATGGAACTAGTGTATCATCTCGTCTTAAAAATTTGAGAGGCACCTGGATGGCTCAGTTGGTTAAGCGTCCGACTTCAGCTCACTTCATGATCTCACGGTTCATGAGTTTGGGCCCCGAGTCGGGCTCTGTGCTGACAGCCTGCTTTGGATTCTGTGTCTCCCTCTCTCTGCCCCTCCCCTGCTCACACTCTGTGTGAGTGTGTGTGTGTGTGTGTGTGTGAGAAAAATAAATAAACATTAAAAAAAATTGAAAACGCATATTGTAGATTTGGCATGAACAGGAATTCCAGGAATCATCTCTTGGGAAACACCAAAGACTCTCTGTGGGTGAATGTCCCTAACAAGAGGAGATGTCTTAGGCTGAATAGGCCTTGTGGACTTGGTATTGGGACCTGTGCTAGACAGTAGCCTTAACAGGATGGACAATTCAGTCTCAGCTATAAAAGGGTTTAAGATGTGCTAAAGGAGAGAGAAAAGAGATTCCTATGCTGGGAGCCCTGGTAAGACGAATAAGATACCTCAAACTTAAAATGTCCAAAACTGAACTCAGTCTATCTGTTCTTCTGTGTCGGTCTTAGTTTTCGTCAAGGAGGACCTCTATTACCCTTGTCACCTTAGGCACCGAGGCTCCAAACCAATGTAGTTTCTTTTTTGCATTCTTGCTTATTTGCCTACCAACATAGCCCGCAAATAAAGCTTTTATCCGCTCACTTGCCAGGTTTGACTCAAATGTCTTGCATCCGCTCCTCTGGATTGGGCAGTAATTCAGTAGGCCCTCCTCTGCTCTTTGGCAGACATCCGGAAGTTGGTTTCTGCATCTAGTCTTCCCATTCCAATTTTGATCTATGGTGCTGGTTTTCAAGCCATTCTCTGGAGCCTGTGGCCTAGAAGGATCTGAGGGGCTAGGGCTCTGTGTTCCCACTCCTGCTTCAACTAGAGGAACTCCAGTTTTTGCCTTTGTATGTGGAAATCTAAACTCTAATTGGTATTTGCTGATTAAAGAGTTTGAGGGGACACCTGGGTGGCCCAGTGGGTTAAGCATCTGACTCTGGATGTCGGCTCAAGTCATGGTCTTACAGTTCAGGAGTTTGAGTTCCATGTTGGGCTCTGCGCTGACGGTGCAGAGCCTGGTTGGGACTCTCAGTCTCCCTCTGTCTCTGTCCTCCCCCGCTCTCTCTCTTTCTCTCTCAAATAAATAAACTTAAAACAACAACAACAACAAACAGGGCTGTTATTTAAAAAAAAAAAAAAAAAGGTTTCAAAACTGGTCCCAGGTTGAAGCAAATCAAACCACTTCTTTGCTATGTGCATTCTTTACCTCGCTCAAACTTCTTCCTATTCTTGGAATTCTGAATACCAGTCTCTCCTTACTCACCTTTTACTCTCAAGTCCAGGTCTTTGCTTTTCTAAAGCCTCTTCACTCAAAGGCCATTGCTTCCGTGAAACTTTTCCTGAATCCCCAGCCAGAAAGGGTCTGTCTTGCCTTTGAGCTCCTGTGGCCCTCTTCTAGTTTCTTGTGGCACATAGTTTCTGTTTTCGTGGTGCAGTCATTCACCGTCATAGCTTGCCGTCTCTACGACCCCACAAACGTAGAAAAGGCAGGATCATGTTATCTCAGTCTTGGTTTCTTCCACAAGATCTGGCAGATTGTCTCTGTGCGGGCCCTTTCCTGGGCTTCCAAAACACAGGGGTAAATCGGTTACCCAGCTCCTGTTCTCAGAGCAGGACTACTCAGCAGGACAGACTAGTCAGGGGGCTTTTCTAATACAGTTTGGTAAAGGCCACCAAAAAGAGCCACTGAGGCTCCTCTGAGATCACAGCTCCAGGGAGCATTTAAGCTGTCTTGTGGAGTGAGTGAAACCTTTCCAGATGGAAGGGAAAAGAGCATGCCAGGTAGAAGGAGTGCGAGGTGGAGAGGCCAGGAAGCATGAAGACAGGCTGTAGAAAACAGTGCTGTGTGGCTCCTAGAGGGCAAGTGTGGAGGGCAGGGAAGAAATGGGAAAGAGAGAGAGGGAGAGGCAGGGGCCATCACCAGCGGTGAGCCCTGGAAGGGCTTTATGGAGAGATGTTCTAGGATGAGAACTTTGGAAGAAGGAGCCATGTGTTACAGGATAGTAAGAAGGTCTCTGCTCTGACACCCAGTCTTCTGATACCAGTCACTGCAGCTCCCGTGGGGGAAGACACCCAGGCCTGGAGGACTGGCCACAGGTGGGGCTGAGATAATGGCCTCTGGAAGAACGGAGGGTTTCCTTTGTGTGACAGGAAACCTGGGATTCCCAGGGGTGCTCTCCCAGGCTATCAATGGGAGGGGCCAAGACAGATACAAAGATACATGACATGGTAAGTTTTCAAATGTTAGTTTTAAAATGAAACAGAGTAGTGGGAGATTGAATTAAACAATCTTGTGATTTTTAAGTGCTGTCAGAACTCAGGTAAGAAGAAAACCACTTAAAGCTGGAGTAGTCACTAATGGGAAGTAAGACCTGAGCTATCACTGGACCTTGAAGAGAAGCTGGATGGGCAGGGTTCCCTCCGAGCACCGGAAGCAAGTCGAAAGAAGGTGCAGAGGAAGCAGTGGTCACGGTCTGATCTGGGGAGGGGCAGGGATACGCATAGTGACACTATACCTGGGGACAGGGGCTCGGCCAAGGGGGAGGAGTCCTGGAAGGTCTCTTGACACATTAGGAAAAAGCTACTGATATGATGAAAGTGGCTTAGCAAGATCAATGACTGAGGGGGGTGTATCTATGTATGGATTGTTGGGGTGAAGGGAAAGGAGTCAGTCACAGGCTTTTGCCTGAGGTAATACTGTTTAACAGTCTGACAGATAAAAGGAGGACCTTTGGGAGTGACATTCTTTCTAGGCAGTGATCGATAGAGTTCAGTGCGTGGCTGGTAGAGCAGTGGGGGAGAGTCAGAGGTGTGAGCTCTGGGGCCTAGGAGATCTGTGGCATCATTGCAAGCAACGTAATGTGTTTGGGAGAAGAGCTGATATACGGAAAGAAGAAAAGATTTTTGTTTTTAAAATCAAAGCCCTCCCACCTGATTCAGTGAGTGTTAAGAGTTTTACAGGTAGTTGGGGCTCTGAGCCCCATGGCTACTACTTGTGATGTTTTGAAACTACGACAGTACGGTGGAGCAGGAGCCAGACTGCAAGGAGGAAAGGAAGATGGTGAAGAAGTGAAGGGTTCTTGGGGGGCAGCCCCTTAGTTGAGAAACTGTATGAGAGGAAGGAAAAGGGACATTAGGTAGAGCCCTTAAGGGCCTGGGAGGCATAGAAACCTGGAGGTTGATTCTTGGAAGAATCTTACAAGTGTACTCACCGAGGTCATATTATTTTCATTCAGTTGTCTGTTAATTGGTTCATTCACCAAGTATTTGCATGCCAGGCATTTTGGTGGCTTCTCCCCTTTACTGCAGCCTGAGCTTAGTGCCAGAGCAGCATCTTAATAGTGAGTGCTAGTCCAATAACAGGACTTGGGCTAAGGACCCCTGGAATAATAAATTACGCTCTTTTCTTCTTTCACTGGAGCTAGAGTTAAAGCTTCTTTCTTTCCTTCCCATAGGAAGGTTGTGGGTCTAGTGTCTGTGATCCCAGCTGTGTCTCCCAGGTACTGGTGGATATTAATGCTGTAAGTTTCAAGAACCTTCTAAACAGTGTCTTTTTTTTGTGGTCATAACAGGCAGAGTGGAATCTCCAGCTATTAGAAGTCCCACCCCAAACTCGGTTTGATTACACTGTCACCAATCTAACCGGTGGCCCCAAACCACCTTCTCCTTTCGACTCTGAGTACCATAAGACCATACTGAAGGTGAGCCATGCCCCCCTGCCCTGCGACGCCCACTGTAAAGTTCCCATGGTTTTCTCTGGTCTGGGTTGAGCGACTGGGAGGTATTTTCATTCTTCTCTTTCTGCCCCACCTCAGGGGGGCATGTTTGCCGGGCAGCTGACTAACGTGGGCATGCAGCAGATGTTTGCCCTAGGAGAGAGGCTGCGGAAGAGCTATGTGGAGGACACCCCCTTTCTTTCGCCAACCTTCAATCCACAGGAGGTCTTGTGAGTCCCTCCTAAAAGGGATATTACTCCCACTTTAGGATCTTATGCATGAGGGCACCTGTACTGACCACCCCCCAAGATGGTTCCCATTCTCACCTGCGGTAGTTTGGGGCAGTTACCCCTGTATAATAGGATCCTGTGAACATGTGGTCAGTGGAGGTCCCGTTCAATGGCTTTTGGGGCCCTTGGGGCAGCCATCCCACAGAGAGATGAAGGATTCCTCCCAGTCCCAGAGCTCCCCTTAGGTGATCTTAAAACCTCTTAGGTGCTCTGGAGGGTAAGGTAGTGTATATATTGAAATCTTCCTTTTTTTTGAGTGTCTCTACCTTTTTGGTTTTTTTCCAGCATTCGTTCCACTAATATATATCGGAATCTGGAGTCTACCCGGTGTTTGCTGGCTGGGCTTTTCCAAAGTCAGAAAGAAGGTTCGAGTTTGGAGTCTAAAAGTCCGCCCCTGTCCCTGAGGAGCTTTTCCTTCCTACTTCCAGGGTCCTCTCCACTTCTCTTTCTTGGGGTCCATTCCCTTCATTTCTCTGCTCCTGCACATGTGGTTTCCTCGGTGTACGTGCTCTGGTGGGTCTCCCCTTGTCTGGCCTCCTGCCGCCCTTGCCAGCCTGACCTCCACAGCAATGTGTCAACCACTCCGATGTGCCCCTGTTCCTGACTTGGCCTCTTAAGCTTCTACACAGGCTGCGGGAGGCAGCCCCAGCCAGGTCTTGTGAAAAATACTGGGACTTTCTGCTTGGGTGAGACACTGCTGAAAAGGAAGGTGGGCAGGAAGAACAGAGCCCACTGCTGTCGGCTTGGTCTTGGTGACAATCCACAGCATGACTCGGACGGTATTGACGGTATTCCGTTCAGCCTTCCCTTGTCAAGAAAGGCTGTTGAGTTTGGGTTTTAACGTGTTCAGCCAGAGAATGACTGCAGCGAGTGGGGCCCAACCTTGTCACCACCAAGGACCACGTGTATTATTTTCCCTCATGGATCTCATGAATCGAGGGACTTTGACTGTCAGAGGGAGCTGGATTTTGTCACTTATACTTGATTCAAATTTACATTTAATTGCCAGTCTGAGTTTCAGAGCCCCATGACCTCACCAATATTAAGATACAAAGTGGTGCTATAAAGCAAAGGTTCTTGCTTAGTTTCTTTAGCAGTATCTCAGATAGATATAAAATTTCCATCAGGCTTAAAAAAAAAAAAAACCCAGCTGTGTAAAAGAATAGAAACCTCCAGGCCAGAAGAGGCCGGCCTTACGCCAGTTGGGGTCAGGTACAGCTGCTAATTCCAGCTGAACCTGGCCGCTGAACCCAAGAGTAACATAGAGCCAACAGAGGGGGCCGCCCGCTTTGGGAGAGCCCACAATGCTGGCCTTCTGAAAGTTCTGCCCTCGCCCAGCTTCTAAAAGGCACATGAGTATCCTCTCGTCTGAAAACACCAGAAGTATGAGTGGAGTAGGAAAGCTGTTTCGTGGGGGCAGCCTGACCACAGGCAGGTCTCAGACTGAGACTGCCCCATATTCCCAACAGGGAGGGAAGTGCTGTCATCATATCCACCAGCCCCTGGACCCACGCTGTGGTATGTGGTCAAATTGGGACTCCAATTTGATGACATACCAAAGCCTTTTCTAGTTGCTTTGTATCTACACACCTGTTCAATTCTTGTAGTAATCCTGCGATGCAGGTAATAGTATCCCCAATTTACAGAGAAGAGAATTAAGGCCTGGAGAGGCCACATGACTTTCCCAGGGACACAAAGCTGGTAACTGGTGGAACAGGGATTCAGAGTTCGGTGATCTGGCACCAGAAGCTAATACTCCTCATCTTGAGGCCCTGCTGCTCAGAGGACACATCTCTCTGGAGAGGGCCTCTGATCATTTGACCAACAAAATGTGTCTGAATTTGGATATTCTAGGAAAGTTACCACATGCTACTGGAATCGTGACTGTCAGATTTTTGTTTGAGAATAATAGCTCTCCGGGGCTTAGATTCACCTGATCACCCTGCATTGACCTCCGTGAATTCCAGAGAGCTGCTGACAGCAGCGGTCTCTGTCGTTAGAGAGGGTCAGTTTTGAGTCACATAGCAAAGGAAGCCGCCACAGGCCCTTGCCATCTCTGGCACAGAGCAAGGCCTCAGAAGGTGTTCGAGCACCTTCTGTGGGTATTGATGGGAGGCAATAAAGGTGCTTGGGAGCTCTGAGCAGTAGCAAGCAACTGTGAGGTATACAGTTGACCTTTGAACATGGGTCGAACTACATGGGTCCACTTATGCATGATTTTTTTCTTTTTTGGAGGTACAGTACAGAACTATGACTATATTTTCCTTATTAATAACATTTTCTTCTCTCTAGCTCACTTGGTTGTAAGAATACAGCATATAATACATTTAGCATACAAATTACCAGTTAATCAACTATTTATGTTATTGGTAAGGCTTCCAGTCAGCAGTAGGCTAATCGTAGTTAAGCTTTTGGGGATCAAAAATTACACATGGATCTTTGGCTGCGTGGGGGGATTGGTGACCCTAACCTCCGGGTTGTTCAAGGGTCAACTGTAGGAGACACATTATTTGTAGTCTAATGTGTGGCTCCTGGAAGTTCATCTGGGAACCTGGCTTTCCTTTTAGGCAAGGCTGTGGGGTCTGACAGGATTGGGGGCCATGTGGTCGCTTTGCTTAGATTGTCCTATGTGCTGAGTCACCATATTGGTCCATAGGATCGGACTTACGAGGAAAGAAAGTCACCTAGTTCTGAGAGCATCCAGGCCAGCCCATTCTTTGCTGGAATGCCCAAGTGCTGGTAGGGCAGGAATCTTGGAATGGGGCAGGGAGGTGCCAGCCAGATTCAGCTCTGTACCTGCCCTAGTTTGTATGTGGTCCGATAGGAGACATGCCAGACCGAGCAATGCTGCTACTTGCTTTCTCCATTTCTCAGCCCACAGGAGAGCTCCTGATGGCAAGGCCAGGGCATGTTGAAGGCAGTTACTATCCTTAAAACGCAACCTTGATGATCTGTCGCCTGAAGCAGACAAGAGAAGAAGGGGGTGGGGATGCTGGGAGGGACAAGCTGAAGCCTCGTCCTACCCGTGCCCTCCCCTTCCTTCCAGGCCCCATCGTCATCCACACTGATGAAGCAAGCTCTGAAGTCTTGTACCCCAACTACGGGAAGTGCTGGAGCCTGCAGGAGAGAACCAGGTAGCTGCCCTGGGTTCTTGCTCACCAGGAGGGAACAGCCAGCCGTTGGCACTTCCAGCCGGCGGGCTTCTGTCTGACCTGCAGGCCCACCTAGGCTTGCCGTGTTGGTGGACGAGTGGTGGGAAGGATTGCTTTACACCCGGGCCTGCCATCACTGTCCAGGAGGTGCAGCTCTTGCTCACAGTGGCAGGCATCTAGGGAAGGTACAGCAAGCTTGGGGGAGGCCACCTGCGAGACCGGAGACGTGGTACGTTCGGCCCAAGTGGGGTCCGATATTCTTGGCTCAAGAGTATTGTTTTCAAGCAGACCAGGGCCATGGTTGTATCATTTTTGGTATGATGGAAGAAAATGCTGGAGTGGAATTTGAAAATCCAGGCTATTATTCTAGCTCTGGTACCCATTAACTTACTTTTATAAGTCATTTGAATTCCTAGAACCTTAGTTGACTCCTGTGGAAGGTGGGACTGATCCCAGCTAACCCCAGCATCTTATTATTGAAGATTAAATGGAATCCCAAATGATGAATGAGATATACTTTGTGAACTGTTAATTACTGTACAATAAGGCTTTGCCTTTTATTTTTCGGCAGAGGCCGGAGGCAGGCCGCCTCTTTGCAGCCAGGCATCTCAGAGGATTTGCAAAAGGTGAAGGAAGGGATGGGCATTGCCAGTCATGATGGAGTGGACTTCCTTAGCCTCCTGGACAATGTGGCTGCGGAGCAGGTTGGGTGACTGTCCTTCTCTGGCCCTGGGGCTGGGGAGGTGGGGGAGTGGGCGGAGGCAGAGGAGAGGGGCAGAGGGGAGTGGGCAGAGGCAGGACAAGGGCTCCCTCTTTGGAGGCAGCTGTGGGAGGACTTGTAGGTGGGGTGGATGTGGGCACTGAGCACAAGCAGGGGGGACTCCTCACTTGGTTAGGCACATGGACACTTAACTCTAGGTCAGAGTTTCCCAAGGCACGTTCCCAGAATACCCATGATGTGAGAATGTACACTGTGTTGACGGGCAGAGTGGGTGATGGGTAGGGGGATTTTTGTCTAACAGTTTTGGAAGCCTTGTCACCATATCACCTTTTGGAGCATCTCTACGCACAGCAGCAGAGTAAAGAATCTGAGAAGTAAAGAAAGCCGATCAACCTTTAAATCTGTTTTTCCCAAATGCATTGAGCCATAGATTCTCTTTTTTTTCTAGTGAATACTGAAGACCACCTGGTGGGAAACCTTCTCTGGGTTCAAAAGGCAGACTCTAAATGGTGCCGGGCAGCCTGGGTCCCCCTTCCTTCTTTTGTCAGGATCACAGAAATGCCCTGTGCTTGTGGGTAATATAGATGCCAGGTCATAAGATGAGAGTTTACAGAAAAGTATTTACATGGCATCCTTTTTAGAAATCCATTTTGGGGAAAGTTAAAGCCATGTAGAAATTTATGAATTCCTTGCCCTGTGTATTTATTTATTTATTTATTTTATAGTTTTAAAAAATACGAATGTTTTCAGAGTGATGGGAAACTATCAGAAAGGGAGGAAAAACAGCCTCTGCGCCCCCCTCCCCCTCCACGCTGGTCCTCCAAATGTCTAGGAATGGCTTCAGTAGTGCCTTGGGACATAGCTTTTGGGGCCGCTGGGGCCTTCGCCCGGTAAAGACAGGCCCTCGAAGGCTCTGTGGAAGCTAGTCAGCTGCCAGCTCAGCGAATGGGAAAGTGTCCCCATGGCCCTTCCAGGTACACAGGCTCCCGAGCTGCCCCGCGCTGAGGAGGTTTGCACAGACGATTGAGCAGAGAGCCGTGGACACGGCCTTGTACATTATGCAGAAAGAAGACAGGTGAGGGGCCTTCGGCCGCTGCCATCGGGTCACACTCAGCCCCGACCTCCCGCTAGATGGGGAAGCGGGTTCACCGGGCCTGTTGCCACCTGCCAGCGCCGGGGTCCGGCGTGCGGAGGAGGTGATCACCGTGTTCTATGGCCTGCTGAGTGGGCTCCGCCCTGCGTCCTTACGCTTCTGGAGCTGCGACTGTGGACCTGCTGCTTCCATTCGCCGCGATACAGAATGGGGAGCCTCCTTTCGACTGTTTCTCTTAGTCACCGACTGTTTCCCCTTCTGCTCAAAGTTTCCAAGGGTTTGGGTGGGGAGAGCTGACGGAAGAATGGGTTCACATCCTGGCGCTTGTGGTGTTGGGAGTCTTTGTATGCAGAGCACCCTCACACAGAGGCGGCCATGCCCCCACCCCATGCCGCATGCAGATGCGGATGTGGTGGTACTTACCTCCTCCGCTGTCTGATGGGCCTCCTGGCCCCCGCCCCCACCCCCCGCTTGAATGCCGTGTGCTGGCTGCCTCAGTGTCGCTCACTGCCACAGGGAAAGCCTTCAGATGGCGGTGGGCCCATTCCTCCACATCCTGGAGAGTAACCTGCTGAATGTCGTGGACCCTGCCACCCCGCCCGGCCAGACCAGGTACCAGCCACTGCAGCCAAGGGAAGGACAAGCCTGGGGGAGGGGGCAGGTTTTGAGGGGGACAGAACCAGGCTGTCGGGGACAGGAGGCAGTTGTGTAAGTGGCCAGGAGTCCCAAGGACATTCACAACACCGTCACCATTCTTCCTGCTGCACCGGTTCTACCATTGCTTGAAAATGTCATGTTAGGGAGAAAGAATGCTAAATTTATTTTTCTTCCTTCCTTCATTCCTCCCTCCCTCCCTTCCTTCCTTCCTTCCTTCCCTTTCCTTTCCTTCCTTCCCTTTCTTTTTCCTTCCTTCCTTTCTTCCTTCCTCCTTTCTTTCTTTTCTTCCTTTCTTCCTTCCTTCCTTCCTTCCTTCCTTCCTTCCTTCCTTCCTTCCTTCCTTCCTTCCTTTCTTTCTTTCTTTC
>NC_043707.1:42032390-42079680 GCF_006229205.1 Suricata suricatta
CTCTTTCTCTCTTTCTCTCTTTCTCTCTTTCTTTCTAGTTGAACATGTGTGAAAGAGTGGCTAATTATGATACTATGCTGACATGATTGCTTAATAGATCATTTAGTTCGAACACCTTCACGGAGTGTGTAGAAGGGGTGATACCTCTAGGCATTTTTGAACCTTGGAAGTAGCGTCTGAACCTCTGTCGCCACTTCCGTGGTGCCCAGAACCCGGCTGGGGGCACACACTGGGTCCTGGGCACCTTCTGAGCAGGGTGTGACCTACGGGTGGACAGCTCCACCGCTGCCAGGGGGCTTGTTAGATTCGGACTGACCGACTGAATCAGGACCTGTATTTTATTTTCTTTTTTTATGTATATCAAACATAGATGGGTTTTATTTTTATGTAGTCTTTAAGTTTTATACTCAACAAGTATTTTATACTATTTACATTTGTTTGACATATTCATTCTTTTTTATGTCATTTTGTTTTATATGTCCTGTTTTATTTATTTTTTATAGTAGTTTATTGACAAATTGGTTTCCATATAACACCCAGTGCTTCTCCCCACAAGTGCCTCCCCTCAATGACCATCACCCCCCTTCCTCCCTCCCCCTCCCCCTTCAGCCCTAGGTTCGTTTTCAGTATTCAGTAGTCTCTCATGATTTGTGTTCCTCTCTCCCCAACTCTCTTTCCCCCTTCCTCTCCCTATGGTCCTCTGTTAGGTTTCTCCTGTTAGACCTATGAGTGCAAACATAAGGTATCTGTCCTTTTCCATCTGACTCATGATCTGCATTTTAACAAGATCCCCAGGGATTACACACACCAACTGTGGGAGAAACACTGTTGAGGGCAGCCTTCCTTAGAGAGAGATCATGCCATAGCCAGACACTCACAAGTGCAGGAACAGTAGGGGACAGTGAGGTGGAGCAGGAACATCCGGGAACTTTGGGGCAGATTTATAATAGCAGATCGTGGCAGTGCCCTTCCCCATCCTTCCCAGCACCTGCACTGACAGTACATTTCTCATGGCACTTGCCACCTTGCCCCCCTTGACCTTGGATCTGTAGAACACTACAGGGGGGCCTGGGTGGCTCCGTCTGCTGAGCATCCAACTCTTGGTTTCAGCTCAGGTTTGATCTCATGGTTCCTGAGTTAGAGCCCCACGATGGGTTCCACGCTGACAGAGCAGAGCCTGCCTGGGATTCCTTCTCCTCTCTGCCCCTCCCCTGCTCACACACATGTGTATGCCTCACTCTCAGACAAAAAAAGAAAAAATCAACACATGAAACCCTTGATCTTTTTAAAGAGCTAGATACAGGGGATGGGCAGATAAAGATAAAAATGGCACCTTTCTTCCTGATTAAAAGCCCTTTGGAGGATATATTGAAGGCCAAACAGGCTGATTAGTATTCCTTTGAGATGGACCTAATTCCCCCAAACTGCAAGCGTCCCCAGCAAGGAGGGGAGCGTGCTCTACTAAACTCCTCACACAGCCGAGAGCAGCAAGAACCTTTGCTTCCGGCCGGCACATATCCCGAGGAGAGGAGACCGGTGGGACTAAGCTACGCATGCTCAGTTTCGCCTTCAAAACTCACCCGGGGAGGAGTCGGGGAGGGGGGTAGGCGGGCAAGCAGGTGGGCAGGAAGGGAAAGGCCAGCCAGTCCAGTGGGGATCCCTCATGAAAGTCTGGGAGTGAGAATAGGGGTTCCCCCGCCGTCTCACTGGTTTCTAGGTGTTACCTGAGGCAAAGGTTACTCCTTACTGAAAGGAGGCAGACGGCTGCCTGGCCTCCAGAGCCCTGAGGGAAAGGCCCATGGACAGTGGTCTCCCCCTTGCAGAAAGCTCTACCTCTACGCGGCTCATGACGTGACCCTCATGCCTCTCTTAATCGTCCTGGGCATTTTTGACCACAAATGGCCCCCGTTTGCTGTGGATCTGACCATGGAACTCTACCAGCACCGGGAGTCAAAGGAGTGGTTCGTGCAGCTCTATTACCGCGGGGAGGTAAGGCCTGTGAGGTGCGGTTCGGTGGGGCAGGGCCCCCCCTTCCTCCAACCCCGCTCACCTGGGTTAGTGCCAGGTCTCCGTCCTTGGGCCCGGTGGGGTCTCCTTGGTACCGTCAGCTCTCCAGACCTGATAGAGTGACTCACAGCCATGGCCCAGGGACAGGGCAGAAATGGAAATACGGTGGCAGGCTGGGATTTGGGCCTTATTGCAAGTCTGCTAGGGACTCCTTCTAGAACAGAAGCCCCCTCCTCGTCTCCTGAGTGTCTCTGCCAGGAGGTAACACCCTGACCAGGAGGCTGTTTTGAAAATTAATGACCCGCCACCCCGCCCAAGGACCCAACCTTTCACCCTCCCAGCTCAAGGACATAATGTGACTGCGTCTCCCCAGTCAGTGCAACAAGCTAGTTCTTGAGCGACCGCCTCAAGCAGGGCATGTGCTCCTGTTCCGGAAGCTGACCGGTCTGTGGGGTCTTCCTGGCTGTTACGTGTGTGCACGCACACACCATTGGGCCAAGTTCCTCCCTCGGGCCTCTGTGTGCAGCTGAGAACAGCAGACCAGGGGCCTCTGTAGCCCTGCTGAGTTTTGTCTCTCCCACAGGAGCAGGTGCCAAAAGGGTGCCCCGATCGGCTCTGTCCCCTGGACAAGTTCTTAAATACGCTGTCCGCTTACACCCTGAGCCCAGAAAACTACCACGCACTCTGCTCTCAAGCCCGTGATTGAACCTGGAAATGGAGAGTGACTGATTTATACAAACAGGATGCGTTGGGTTTTCAATAAAATGCCTAACACACTGCCTCTGGTTGTCGTGTGGGGGGAGGCAGGAAACAAGGCTGTTTCCTTCCTGTAGATAGAATGTATTGAGGTCTCTTCTTGGAAGGAGGAGAGGTGTAACGTCGAGACCAAAGGGGCATTTCCTATTCTGTGGCTTGATTTCCATGGCCAGAAGCACTTGTCATGACCCTGCAGAATTGTGTTGGTTCGGGACTCGAGTTCTTTTTTCCTGTCTTCATTTCACAAACCTATATTGAGCCACCTACTAAGTCGTGGGCATTATAAAGGTGGAAAGGCTCTGCCCTCACGTTGTTTTTGCACCGTGGGAGAGGCAGATAAGTCAGTGATGACAATGCAGTATGTTACATTCTGTGATGAGGTGTATCGGGCTCCTTGGGTACAGAGCAGAAATTCCTGGAGGAGCAGTTAAGAAAGGCTGCTAGGGAGGTCCTGTGCTGAGTAGGAAAGGTGAGTAGGAGTTAACCAGGTCAAGCAAGGAGGAAAGGGTGCTGTATGTAGGGAAAAGGTAAGCTTGAAGGTCAGGGGCTGTTGCTGGTCAGGGAGATGGAGCCCTGCTGTGGCGACCCAGCTGGAAAGTGCAGGATGGATCCTCGGCTTCTGACTGAGCAAGGATGTGGGCTCTGGGGTGGCGGGCTGCAACCACTCCGCATAAGAACTGCACCTTTAACTGGGCCCCCAGGGCGCCTGATGGTCCCTCTATTTCCTTATCAGCTTTCTCATTCTTCCCCAGAATCTCTTTCAAACTTGCTCTGATCTCAAACCAACAGATCTCTTTAGCTCTTAGGGAAAAACAGGCAATCACAAAGCCCTCTCTACTTCCAACCGTCTCTATGTTGACAACTCCCAGTCCTATTTCTCTATCTGAGGTTTTTCATCTGACCTTCAGACACTCATGACCATTTGGATGTCCCATAGGCCCCAGACTTTCAGTGTCAGAATCAAACCGCTCTCTCTCCTCAGACCTACTCCTCCCCTAGACTTCTGTATCCAGATGGAAGACCTTCCACCATCCACTCAGTTGCTAAACCAGAAATCCATGCTCTTCCTTCTCTTCTCACACTTTCCTGTGTCTGGTCAGTTAAGTTCTATCAGTCTCTCCTGTTCGTTGTTTGAGTCTATTCATATCTATCTTTGACTGTCATTGTCCCCTCCCCATCCTCACTCTGCTAATTACTATATTTCCTATTTCACCAAGAAAGCAAAAGTACTCAGCAGATTGCTCATCCCCGACCACCACCAAATCTCTTAACCCACCTCATCGGTACCCATAAGGCCTTCCTTCTTGTTACTAAGAATGAAGCCTCCCTACCCCTATCTAAGGCCAACCCTCCAGCTTTGCATTGACTTCTACAATTACCTTTTCTCTCCACTGTTTTATCTTCCCACCCTACTTATTCCCCTTAGCATTACAAATATGCCATAAAATCGTCTTAACAATTTTTCCCCATGTCTTTGACCCACTATGCTACTTTTCTTTCCCCCTTTACAGCAGAACTTCTCAAAACCTTTCAAAAGAGTCATTTATACTCTGATTCTTCCCATTCTCTCTTGAGCCAACTGTGATGAAGTATTCACCCCACCAGTGCATGGAAACAGCTCCTGTCAGCCTCATCAGCGACCTCTGAGTGCTAAATCCAACAGCCAATTTCCGAGCTCACTCAGCTTCTCATCATCAGTCTTGGGATATTTTCTTCATTTGGCTTCCATGACAGATACTCTTTTGGTTTCCCTCCAACTTCTCAACTACTTAATTTTTTCTAAACCTACCTTTTCCTAATCTCTAGGTGTTGGAGTATCTCGGGGTTTCATCTTTGGATCTTTTCTCTACCTTTCCTCTACCTTTTCACTCCCTATGTGATCTCAAGCAGTTCCATAGTTCAACATATTTTTTACACAAATTTATACCTAAATTTATACCTTCACTCTGGACCTTCCCCTTGAACTCTAGTCTCATTTCCAGCTGTCTACTCAACATCTCTACATGGATATTTAAGATATTTGATGTATATTAAACTTCCCCTTGTTCACGATAAACTTAAGTCTTCCTCTTCAAACCTACTTGTCCCACAGGCTTCCCTATCTAGTTTTAAATGGTACCACCTCATGCAGTTGCTTAGGCTAAGTACTTGGGAATTTCCCTTGCTGCCCCCCCCCCATTTCTCGTGTGTTACATCTAATGCATCAGGAAATCCTATTGTGTCTCTCTTCAAACTGTCCAGCATGACCACTTCTCAAGATATCCATGGCTACTTAGTCTCAGCATCATGTCTTACCTGTTCAGAGCCTCTCTGCTTCTGCCCTTTCCTTCTCCCCCAACTTCTCAGCATCAGTGTTTCTTTTAAAACACAGACACTGTACCTCTTCTCAAAATTCACCCTGGCTTCTCATCTCAGAGAAGGAGCCAGTCATTATAAAGGTCTTCAAGACCTTATGACATCGTCTCCTGTCTCCTCCCTGTCCTCCATCTGCATGAGCCTTCCTGCTGTTCTTGTATGCCTCATAGCTGTGAGGTGAGCCTCGCCTCGGCTCGGGCCCTTTGCACAAGCTATTCCCTTTCCCTGGAATGCTCTCCTAGACACGTGCGTGGTTACCTTCCTCTCTCAGTGAGGCTTTGTTTTTGAGAGAGAGAGAATGAGCAGGGGCAGAGAGAGAGAGAGACAATATCCAAAGCAGGCTCCTTGAACCTACAGACCATGGGATCATGACCGGAGCTGATGTTGGATGCTCAGCTGACTGAGCCACCCAGGAGCCCTTACTGAATGGATTCTGAGATCCCTCTCCTTGTTTGTGCCTGGCACAAAGGCAGCTTCTGTGCACGCTTCCTCACGCACCACCAGGGGGAAGCAGTGAGTCAAGGAAAACACCCAGGCTTCCTCTGGGTTCAAATTATACACTACTCTGTGCTTTTTTGTGACCCCTGGACAGGAGTTTCTGAGCCTCTCATGTAAAATGAGATGATTATACCAACTAATTAGGGTTGTTGTGAGAATTAATTGAGTAAACGTAAGAGCCTTCAGAGAGCCTTTTCTGCCTTTCTGTGATTTCAGCCCTCCAGAGTCTGAGCTGTGGCAGGCTTCCTCACCTGGGAGGGAAGTGTGAGAGTGCACTTCCCAGCCTCCCTCTCTGCAGACAGTGCCTCCTCTCTTACCCCTTCCCTGGGGGAGTGTGCCTGCGTGTACCGGGGAGCCCTGACTCCTTCACTCACCAGTTACGAGGCCGTGGGCAAGTCACTTAACTTCTCTGAGCTTGTGTTTTGTCAGTTATTAAATAGGCATGTTAATATTTGCCTACCTGACAATCCGTCCTCAGGATAGATGTGAAAAGCATTGCATAAACTCCTAACCTGTCCTTGGCCTTGACTCCTTTCTCTTGATGTTTTTCAGTGAGTACTGTTAAGGTTAAAAGGATTTGCAGGGTGGGTTGCTCCTCGGATGGCCCTAGAGACTGGGGGGTGGACAGAGAGGGGGGTGTCCTGGGTGGAGTAGACTGGTCTTTCTTCTCCCCCATCCCTGGGCCTGCGCAGGTAGATTCACACCAGCGGGAACTCACCTGGAAGACCCTCCTGAGGGCCTCGTGGCTTATCTTCCCGAGCTTTGGGGTGTCGGGCAGGCATTGAGATGAGAAAACTGGTATTAGACAAGGCCAGTCACTGCTGTGTGTTGATTCCCCTTTAATAGTTTCGTGTAGTAGTTCCGAAGGACAGCCAGGGGATGGAAACTCCGAAGGGCCCACGTGCAGAGGGGGCAGAGCGGGTGGCGCCCCAGCCCCAGTCCTTGGGGCACTGGGGCCTGGCGTGCTGGCTCGCTTGTATTTATTGTAAGTAACTCCGGTCTTCCACGTGGTTCTTGGCCGGCCTTCTCTTCACTGAAATCCTTGAGGGCACTGCCCATCTATCTGCAAAGGAGGCGGGAGGGGTTAAGAACAACTATTTCATGTATATTTTACTATCTGCCAGAGACGTATCCTTCTTCAACCCTGGGGCTGCTAGGGAAAGCGTGACTCCCTCTGCCGGGCTGGGGAGCTCTCCAGGAAGAGGGCTGTGTGCTCCGTTCCGACCCTGCCCTCTAGTGGCCAAGGGGACTGGCCTCTCAGTTCCGACCCGCTCTCTCCACCCCGCCAGCCTCTAGGCACCTGGTCCCCATCTAAGGGCAGGGAGAGAGAGAGAGAGCTGAAAAGCACACTCCTCAGTAAAAGGCTGGTCTTCCCAGGACTCCTTTTCCTCGACCTGGCTTTTGAAATGTAAGCTTCCCTGAAGGTTGGAGTTGGGATGGGGTGGCATGGCCCACAGTCTCCATTTTGGAAGAAAAGATCCAAACTAATATCAGAATTTGAGAGAGCACTGGTCTAGGAATCATGGGCTGCGAGTTCAAGTCCTACCTCTGTGTGTACCATAGGTGTGACTTTGGGTAAGTCCGTGAACTTCCGGGAACAAGCCTGGATATCCTCATTTGTGAAACGAGGCTCTAATATCGTGCCGCCTTCACAGAACTCTCCCCGGGCTCTTCTCATTGATCAGGTACGCCATGCACTTAATGACGTGAGAAGAGTGCTACACAAACGTAAGGCATCGCTCCCATTGCTCCTTGGAAAGCCTCTTCTGAGCATTCCCCTGGGGGTGCCTGAAGCATGGGCACCCAGTGCCGGACAGGGTGCCACTGGTGAGAAGATCCTGGTGACTCTTTGGGGTTGTTTACGCCGTTCCTGGGATGGGGAAAGTACCTACCTTGGAGTAAAGAGCTAGGGATTTGGATGCCAGCCTTACCACTCTCCTGGGCCCTGTGATCTTGGACAGAGCCTCCCTCCGTCAGAACACTGAGCATGACGATGCTCTCTGAGTGGGAGGGAGCACATGGTAGAGACTGAAAACAAAAGAGCTGTATGGAAGGTCTCCAACATGGTAACTGGTCAAGAACAAATTTGAATCTACATCTTCAAGTGTTTGGGCCTTGAAGAAACTAGATTTGGTGGCTCACCATATACCCAGAAGTCTGAGTCGCACCCGGTGGTGTGGAGGTCTTTAGAGAAGGCAGGTATGCGCTTTGAAATCGAAGGCATGGCCCAGGTAAACCAGTAAAGCAAGTGTGCTGTGAGGTTGGGGCCGGTGGTGGCAGGGCTGTTTAGACCGGTTGGGGAAGCAAGGCCTTTTGCTCTGAGGCAGGCTTTCCACAGAGGAGAATCTGGATCCGAGAGAGATTAAGCGTCTCAAAGGTAAAGGAGAGATGTAAGGAAATGGCCTGCACTGAATCACTGCAAAGGACAGTATTCATCAGAGAATTAATTTGGAAGGAAATAGAGTGTGAAATAGCAGCAAGGCTTTCAACTCTGGGCACTGTGGCCTTAGAAACCCAGTCAGTGCTTCGGAGGCTTGCCAAGGCCCAGTCTGGGAGCTCCTTCCAGAAAAGCAGCTGGGGGATGCCCAGAGACCACAAATTGCTGAGCTCGGAAGGAACTGATTGAGTGTGTAATTAAGGGGAGGGTTGTATAACACTTGGGTAAGTAGAATTTGATGGGGTCAAACCAGCAGGGCTTCTGAGAGATGAGAGCAGTCCCTGGAGCAGTTAGTAACTGAAGCCAGATGCATAAAGTTAGATACAGCTTACCTGGGCCTCGTGGAGACAAGGATGGAAGAGATCGGAAAGGGGAAAAGTTGAGTGAGTGCTCCCTAAATCAAAGTGTCCCCAGATGCCCAATACCTTAGTGGTTCTGTTCTGGGAGTAAGGTAATGTCACAGAGCAATGGGAAAAGTCCCCAGGAATGGAAAGATCAGAGAGCCTGTGACTTGGCCAAGGCCCTGTAGCATGAAGGAGCTTTAATGGACTCTGAATCCTGGTTGTACGTTCAGAGTACATCTGTGCTGCCACACTGAGGGTGACAGCTGGAAGGGAACTGCTTAGAGTGTGAAAGGGGCTTCCTGGGTCAGAGATCAGGGATCAGGAAAGGGTACGGTTCCCAGTATATCTGTGGACAAGATGGGTATGTGTTGGCTGGATACCCAAACAGGCATATTCATAACCAGTTGAATTCCTATGCCCCCAATCCCTACCTTGTATTCCCTGGCCTGCAAGGCCCCACATGACAGGACCCCTGCCCACCCCTCCACCTCATCCCCTACCTCTTGTTTTCCCCTCAGATCTTGAGGTGTTGGCTCCTGTTTGCCATTCAGACATCAGCTTGAATGCAATTTTCTCTCATGTGCGTTTTTTCCTTATGTGTTTATGTGTATGGTTAATTTAGCATTTGCTTTTGTGGAAGCCACAATAGAATCCCGGTGGTTAGACACCCAGGCCCTACCGCCGGGCTGCCTAGGTTGATGGTCCATATTGTAGAATCTGTATGATCTTGAGCAAGTAACTTCACTCCTCTGTGTCTCAGTACACTCACTCTAGAAAATGAGCATCGTGAGAGTATCTACCTTCCAAGATTTTGTGAAAAGCAAACACGTTCAGTGTTTAGAACAATACCTGGCACGTTGGGAACACTCAGTAAATGTCGGCCACGCTTATTTATTATTCTCGGTATCTTCTGTCTCCCCCTCTGCAATCAGCAGGAATCTTGTCTGGTTTGCTCACTGCTGGTTGTTTCTCTAGCACGTACACCAGGACCCGGCACATAGGAGGGTTTCAACATATATTTAATTTCAGTGTATTTGCTGAATTAACAAAGTAACTAATTCAGTAGTCAGTCGTTTTCCAGGGAAGTGTTTTGTGGTGTCCGGTAGGCCTCTGCCCGTTTGGACATATTTTTCAATAATCCATGTAAAAAGTACAGCTGAATAACGAGGGTGTGCAGGCTGGACACACTTACTAAAGACATAAAACTGGGAGAAAGCACTTATTGAATGACTGAATGACTGAGTGAATAAATGATAGGTATATTGGATAGGTCCATGCTAATCTCTCTCTTAATTAATTAATTAATTTAGATCCTGAGCCAAATATTATGAGATGGAACTTACCAGGAATAAATACAAAGTTCTTGATCTCAAAATCAATTGCCCACAACAGGATAGGGGTTGTTGTGAGCCATTTGTTCAGTGTGAATCAATAGGATGGTGTGTTCCTCAAAATTCTAAGTGTGCCGTGGCAGCACTGGCACCTGGATTGAAGGCGACGGTCTTGTTCCACCCTGCAGTCCCCTATGGTGCCCAGAGACCTGCGCTCGGACGTGGCAGCCAGACCTGCTAGCAGAGACAGACAGACATGCCAACAGGAGACCATCGAGGGGAGGGATCAAAGGGGCTGAGGACATATTTGATAAAATATTTGTTGGGCTACAGGGCCGTTGAGACCTTGGGTCAATGTAAGGAAAACCTTCGAGATAATCTGAGCTGGCCATGGACGAACTGGGCTACTACCTCAGAGGGCTCCTGTCGCAGAAGGATTTTGAGTTCACATTGGCATTTAGCCAGAGTGTTGGAAAGGCTCATACCCCACCCAAAGGGTTGGAATAAATGGCTTTTCAAGTCTCTACCCACCCTGAGAATCCACGGTCTGGGATTCCACAGTATCTTTCATTCCCTGTGAACAGTCTGAGTCAGAGGCAGGCCTCATTTGTCTTTTCATGTGGTCAGGGATGGGGTTGGGTCCTCTCATTTGATGAGTCTGAACGTTAAGGAGTGAAGAGGAAAGTGCCTGAGACTCCGGCGACCTCACCATAACCCTTGCAGAGTCTACTGTGTTGAGCCAGCTGGGCGTGGAGGCCCCGGGGAGTTGCAGCCCTTGCGAACACCTTCTTGCTGCTGTCACCGTCCCATCTCATAATGTCCACTGTGGTTGGTGCCACTGTCTCTAAGGCTTTTCTGGGTTACCTCTCAGGAGAGCAGCGAGAGGGCTCCCTGGTCTCCCTTCTGAAAGAAGAAAGTTTCAGACTCCAAACAGAACTTCCTTGTTGCCCAGCCAGCACATCTGTGAAGCTTGCAGCATCTACTCACCAGCAGAGCCGTTTCAGATCTCTGCCTTGTGAGCTCTGGGGTAAATCTCAAAGATGCTCTGGTAACTCAGCTGGTACTAGGCACAGCCTCAAAAACTCTGTGACATTGAAATGTAAAGCAGCTGGCTCTGAGAGATCAAAGCCAGTGATCTCCCAAGAGGCAGAGGCGGGACTTAGACCGCACCTTTGACCTTGAGGTCAGCTTGGTTTTCTCCCCATAGCCTCACCTCTGTCCCCTTTGGCTCCATCTCCTTCACCACATGTGGTACCTCCTTCCTTTTGGTGTCTTCCCTTCTCTGAAGCTTGCTTCCATCCATGCTCTGGTTCTTTATCTTCTTGTGATCTTCCTATCAAGGATGGCTGAGTTCTCTCATATCCTTGATCCCTTCCACTCAATTGCTTCCTTTCTTCCTGACCTAATAATATTTCCATTATCTCAAACTTTAGTTCTGCTTTCCTTCTAGCCAGCATCCTATTTCTCTTGCCTAGTACTGCCAAACCTACTGAATGTGTATAATTCAGTGTCTCTGTCTCTCTCATACCCAAACCCTTTTCCCTGATCCCTACCCTGGAGATCTGGCTTCCATTTCTTAACCGGAAATGCCCTCTGGGGGACCAGAGGCCAATCAATTCTGAAAGCCATTCTTAATGTCCTTACCTTCCTCAATTCCTCAGTGGCATTTGGCCCTGTGGACCAACGCCTGTATCTTGAAATCCACTTTCCCAGCCCCTCAGGATTTATGCATCTCTCTACTTTTTTAGCTACCTCCAGGACTGATTGATTCTTTTTCATCTGGACTACCATTTCCTCATCAGTTACATGAGAGAGGTGGGTGAGGATCATTTCTAAAGTTTTTTCCTATGTTACAAATTTCAGTTTATTTCCCTGGAATTTCCTCCCCTCCTTCCGATGGTGCCCATCCTTCATGGCTTAGTTCCTGGCTCTCCACTTGGTTCTCTCTTCTCTCACTTCCATGGAGAGGTAATGCATGCTCAGCTTCATGTGGAGGAATTCACATTTCCATAGCGAATCCAAACCTGTCCTCCCCCTGCTCTTATTTCCAGCTGTCTGCACATTGATGCTACATCATTCCTTCACACTGAGCACTTCTTCAAACCCAACCAGCACTGGCTTCCCAACTTCCCCAGTTTTGACCCATGTTACCAGAGGCTTGTGTGAGGCAGGGCAGGGAGGGGAAGTCAAGGGCCTCTGGGCTACATCCCGAGAAAATAATGAAAAAGTAAAAAACAAGCCCAGTATCTGGGGAAAGGGATTTCATAGAGGAAAGACAAAATGAAACCAATTAACTCCAGATCCTTCTCTCTTCCCTAATCAGTATTTTCTAAGAAGGGAAACCATCTTCAAGCCAAAAAAATAGCTAAACATTATTGGGATGGATGAAAACCCTAGACAGATGAGCACAAAGCACCTGGTTGCTGCTATTGAGTTCAGATGCATAATGTCCTGAGGCAGAGAAAAAGTTCTAGATGTCACTTCAGAGAAGTCTAGGAAAAGTTAAGATTCTCTCAGATCTTTAGTCTAGGACAACCAAAATATAAAGGCAAATGTGGTCCTAGTTTTTCCAAACCCATAAAATGAGAGACTGCCGAATCTAAAGACCAAAAGCTCTTTGTCCCCAGTAGCCTAGACTTGGTTCTTTTTTTCCCTTAGGGGAGTATTTTGTTCTGCATAATTTTTTTTTAAGTTTATTTATTTTTGAGAGAGAGTGCATGCCTGATCAGGAGAGGAGCAGAGAGAGTGGGAAACAGAGAATCCCAAACAGGCTCCACACTGTCAGCACAGAGTCTGATGTAGGACTTGAACTCACAAGCTGTGAGATCATGACCTGAGCTGAAATCAAGAGTTGGACACTTAAGCAACTGAGCCACCCAGGCCCTAGCATGGATTCTTTAGCAAGTAAAAGTCCATAAGTAAACTATCCCTTTTCTGTTTGGGTTAACAGACCAATAGGTCAAATATTCCCAAGAAACGTGATAAAAATCTTACGTCAGTTTATGTTTCCCAGTCTTAACCTGTTGGCAACTTCCTTGTCTTCTGTTGTGTCTTAGGTATGTTTGTAATCACTTGTTTCGTGTCTGACTTCTTTAGTCAACTCTGAACTTGGTGCGGACCACATGTGACCATCCCTGACCAGTTTGCTGCCATATCCATCATTCCTAGCTTTGCACATTCTAACTAAAAAAATAAATAAAAGAATCAATTACTTAATAGGTAGAAGGAAAATGTGAGCTGGATGATAACAGACTTATAAGTGATTGTAAAAGTACACTTAAAGATTAACAAATCACTGAACTGATGTCAATCTCAAGGTTAGCTCTAACTGTAAAACTCTTAGAAGAAAGCAGAGGAAAAGCTTTATGACCTTGGATTCAGGTATGATTTCTTGGATATGACACCAGAAGCACAGGCAAGAGAAGAAAAACTAGACACGTTAAACTTCATCAAAATTTTAAAATGTTTGTGCATCAAAGGACACTGTCAACAGAGTAAAAAGGCAGTCCATACAACAGGAGAATATGTTTACAAGCCGTATATCTGGTAAAGGATTGCTATCCAGAGTATATAAAGAAAGCTCCTAAAACTCAATGCCCGTGCATGTGCACGCACACACACACACACCGCAGCTCAAAATGGGCAAATGACTTAAATAGACATTTCTCTAAAGAAGACATACAAATGGCCGCAAGCACATGAAAAAACACTCAACATCTTAGTCATCAGGAAAATGCAAATCAAAAGCACAGTAAGATACTATGTCACACCCATCAGGATAGCTATTATTTTTAAAACCCAGAAAATAATAAATACTGATAAGGAGGTGGAAAAAGCAGAACCCTTTTCCATCCTGGCACAATGATACAGCCATTTGGGAGATAGTATTGGCAGTTCCTCAAAAATTTAAGCTTAGAATTGCCCTGACTCAGCACTTTCACCTCTGAAGTTAAGTCAAAAGAGAGGGACGCCCTGGTGGCTCAGCTGGTTAGGCGTCCGACGTCAGCTCAGGTCATGATCTCACAGTTTGTGGGCTCAAATCCTGTATCAGGCTCTGTGCTGACAGCTAGAAGCCTGGAGCCTGCTTCAAATCCTGTGTCTCCCTCTCTCTGCCCCTCTTTTGCTTGTGCTCTCTCTCAAAAATAAATAAACATTTAAAAAAAAGGAAGTCAAAAGAGAAAAGAAGTTTAAGCAAAAAAAAAGTTAACAAGAAAAGAAGTTAAAGCATGGACTCCAACAGATATTTGAATACCCATGTTTACTATAGCAAAAAGGCAGAAGTAACCCGAGTGTCCGCAGACAGAGGAATAAAATAAAAAGTGGTAGATACGTAGATACGTGCAGTGGAGTACTACGCGGCCTGGAAAAGGTAGGAACCCTAGACACACTCTATCACACGGATGAACCTTGTGGACATTTACTAAGTGAAATTAGCCAGTCAGAAAAGGACAAAGCCTGTACATTTCCACCTATATGAGGTACTTAGAGTGGTCAAATTCATGGACACGGAGAGTAGAATGGTGGTTGCTAGGGCTGGATGAAGGGTAAAATGGGGACTCATTGTTTACTGGGGACGGAGTTTCAGTTTTGCCAGATGAAAGGAGTCCTGGAGATGGATGCTGGTGATGGTTGCCTGGCAGGATGTATTTAGTGCTGCAGAACCATACACATAAAATCGTTACAGTGGTAACCGTTGTTATGTATTTATTTCTTTTACCACAATAAAAACATATGGGTTTTTAAAAATGTAGCTTTAAGGGGCACCTGGGTGGCTCAGTTGGTTGAGTGTCCAACTTCGGCTCAGGTCATGATCTCACAGTCCGTGGGTTAAAGTACTGTGTTGGGCTCTGTGCTGACAGCTCAGAGCCTGGAGCCTGCTTCAGATTCTGTGTCTCCCTCTCTCTCTCTCTGCCCCTCCCCTACTCATGCTGTCTCTTTGTGTCTCTCAATAATAAATAAGTGTTAAAATTTTTTTAATGTAGCTTTGTGAGCGTCAGGACTTTATTCTGGACCCTTTCATCACTTGGATGTAAATCTTAACATCTTTGCTTTTGATACAAAAATCAGCGAGAACCAATGCCAAGCATTTTAGAACAGGATTTTAAGGACTTGAAGATTCTAGAATAATGGATCATAATTAGTATTGAAATTAAAGAGGAATAACTATAAAATCCTGAATCAGAGTAAAACAAATAAGCAAAAAATACATGGAATTATGGGCAGGAGTTTATTTTACGTGAAAAAGATCTTGGGGTTTTCATTCCCTAAAATCCCAAAGTAACCCCATAGTAAGGGAGGGAGGCGAACTTTGCCCGATGAGAGGAACTTAGTTTAGATAAAAGGAGGCAACAGTCTCACTGTGCTCTGTGCTTATCAGACATTACTAGGGTACCAAATACTACTGTCTTAAGTTCTTAGCAGTATACTTTTAAGAGGTTTATAAACGGTAATAAAACAGAATAAAACCATGGGGGCTATTAGGGAACTCAAAACTAGACCTCAAGGGTCTTGACGAAAATTAGGAGGGACCTAATAACTGTTTTCAAATATCTGGAAGGCTGGCACGTGAAGTATGAACTGTCCTTATTCTGTATTTACTCCTAGGGGCAAAATCGGAATGGTCAAAGAGCTAAAGGAAGCCTGACTCATTGTGTCCAGAATTTTCTTTCTTTCTTTTTTTAACGTTTATATTTTTGAGAGGGTGGGGAGCGGGGGAGGGGCAGAGAAAGAAGGGGACAGAGGATCTGAAGCAGGTTCTGCCTGTCAGTGCAGAGCCTGATGCAGGGCTCGAACTCACAACCCGTGACATCGTGACCTGAGCTGAAGTCGGACACTTAACCGACAAAGCCACCCAGGCACCCCTATGTGTAGAATTTTCTAAATATTAGAACTGATGACATTCAACAGCATGGCCGCCTGTTACAGGATGCCCGTCTGCCAGGGATACTGCAGGGTAGGAAGTTGGTCCTTTCCAACACCCTGATTTCTTCTTTCAGTTTCTTGGTCTCAAAATCTTGGTGTCTTGTTTGATTCCTCCCTCCTCTTTTCCCTAGTATCTGATGAACTCTTGGGGTTTCTTCCCTCACAGCTTTTTTGGCTCCACCCTTCACTCTCCGTCACCAGCAGCCTCACATCCTCAACCCTGGAGGACTCGTGCCTGCCACCAGCCAGCTCTCCCAGCTTTGGGGCTGCCCCTCGCTTCAATCCATTCTGCGTGGCCCCGCCAGACCCATTGTATACAGTAATTATTTTTTCGTGTACTTCCCTGGATCTAGACCAAAGAGTGGTTTCTGCTGTTTCCTGTATCAAGATGAGATTCTTTTTCTTGGCTTTTGGAGCCATTCTTCTTTCTGTCCCATCTCAATTTCATTCCATTACAGAACTGACTACTTTGGGGACACTTCCCTGAAATGTCAGGCGGTCTGATTGTCTCCCCCGTTCATCCCCTCTTCCATTCCCTCATGTGTGTTGTCCCTGCCCCCAGCTTTATTGTACAGACCACCTCAAGTACCAGAACCACCATGATAGCTTTCCTTGGCCACCTAACTCACACGGACCCTTCGTTTCTCTCATTAATAGAGCAGATATTTACTGGTCCCTCTTAGAACGTAGGCACCATGCTAGATGCTAGCGAATAAGCGATACGCCAGAAAAATTCAGCTCTTGACTTCATCGAGTGGGTGAAATAGAATGAACAATTGCTATAAGGGACACAAATGGGATGTTGTGATACAAAATGGTGAGTGTGTGTGGTGGGGATGGGCAGGTGTTTTGATGGGTGATCAGAAAGGGCCTTTCTGAAGAGGCAACAAATCAGCTGGGATCTAAGGAGGCAAAGGCATCAGCCACGGGGAATGGCTGGAGTCAAGAGCGTGCTAGTCCAAGGGACAAGTGCGTGTGAGTCCTGGCACACTGGAGATGCTGGAGGAGAGTGGTTTGGCTGGAGTGTGGTGAGGAAGGGTGGAAGGGCATGAAGTGAAACTGGAGGGGTGCCTGGGTCCTGGGGGGCCATGTGAAAGATCTTAGATTTTATATGAATTGTACTGGGAAGCCAGTAAAGATTTTTAGGGAAGGAATTGATGTACGTGGGCTATATTTTTTAAGATCACTCTGGCTGTTATGTGGAGGGTAGACTGGAAAAGAGGAAGGCTGGAAGCAGAAGTTAAGAAATGAATGTAGGTTGAGATACCACCTCACATGGGTCAGAGTGGTTACAATGAACAACTCAGGAAACAACAGATGCTGGCGAGGATGTGGAGAAATGGGAACACTCTTCCACTGTTGGTGGGAATGCAAACTGGTGCAGCTGTTCTGGAAAACAGTGTGGAGGTTCCTCAGAAAATTAAAAATAGAACTACCCTACAACCCAGCAATAGCACTGCTAGGAACTTATCTAAAGGACACAGAAGTGCTGATGTATAGGGGCACATATACCCCAATGTTCATAGCAGCACTGTCAACAATAGCCAGATCATGGAAAGAGCCTAAATGTCCATCACCTGATGAATGAATCAAGAAGATGTGGTTTATATATAGAATGGAATACTACTTGCCAATGAGCAGGAATGAAATCTTGCCATTTGCAACAACATGGATGGAAATGGAAGGTATTATGCTAAGTGAAATAAGTCAGTCAGAGAACGACAGATATCATATGTTTTGACTCATATGTGGAACTTGAGAAACTTAACAGAAGACCATGGGGGAAGGGAAGGGGAAAAATAGTTTCAAACAGAGAAGGAGGGATGCAAACCATTAGGGACTCTTAAATACTCTTAATTATGCAGGAAGCGGGGGGGGGGGGGTCACAAGTGGTTACAAGACCACCACCTTCATTCTGTATAGCCATGGTCTGTCTTTATTGGCTAATTCCGTAATTATTTCAGTATGTGATAGGAAGATGGATATGGTGATGCAGAGACTAGAAGATGGTCATACTCTATAGTCATTGCCAGCATGTGTCTTCTCCATGAGACGCATGCACGCTCCTTGCAGGCCACTCCTACACCTTCATATCATGTGATTAAGTGATGGTAAGACCTTCTTATAACAGTCCTTGCTGAGACCATGGACTCTGTCACACAGATGCTACAGATTCTTTCTTTCCGGGGCCCAGTGATGCCTGGTACTTTGTATGGATCTGATCCTTGTATTCCGTACTGGTGTTGCTACGGCCTGTTAGAGGCCATGCAGGCACTGAGAACAACAGGAATGAAGAGGATTCTAGGGATTCTCCAGCTTCACTGACAAGGAAAAAACAAACTAATCTTCACGGCAGGGTGTTGACATTTCCAAAGTGGCATTTAATTATTTACATACCTTAGTATATTAAAGGTACATGTACACTTGTATAAATACATCTGTGTGTGCAAAAATTGTTAATAGCACAACCAGTGACAGCTAGAATAAAGAACTTCACCAACGCCTGGAAGACCTTTTGCCGTTGGGGAAAGAAAGAAATCACAGTCATTCGTGATTCCCCAAATATGTTTGGTTTGAGCGCAGTGGGGATGACTCAGTCTTTAGTAAGGTGCTGGGCCCGGCTTGGCAGCATTCGATGCTGAGAACCTAGCAACCGGAGGCCAGTACTCCCGAGCCCTTACGGCACCACCGAGAGCTGAGCATGCGCGCTTCGATCAGATGGACGTGTGGGGATGGCACGAGTCTCCAGGCAAAGAAAACTCACGGAACGTTTCTGTATGAGAAGCTGGGAAAATAAAAACTCCTGGAAGCTTGGTAAAGATGAGAAATAAACAGGCTCCGAGGAACCTTTAACGGAAAGAACTTGGGCTGCGGAAGAAAAAAAAAAAAAGAAAAAAATCTTGAACATTTCAATCCATCCTGAATGCTAACTAATTAGACACTGGATACCATTAAGATTTGCAAGTTCCTTCTGCGCTCAAGTCCAGCTCCAGATGCTGGGGAAAGGAAGAGGGTGGCTAGCATAGATAGAGCTGTGGGCTCACTGTATGGTATGAACCAAACCTCCCAGGGATGAGTGTCAACCCAGTCCTGTCCCTGTCTCCCGTCCAGGGCGAAGACCTGCACTTTACTAGGGCTGGGATTTTTTTTCAACCCGTTCTTTGGAATCCCAGGGTCTTTCACAATTGCTCTGAGCTCTGAGGGGGCATTTTGCAAGGGATGGTTCAGTTCTGGTGTGTTTGGTGAAGAAGCTGAATGTTTCCATGCTTTAAATATGTTTGAGGAAATCATTCAAGAACCTTCTCTTTACCTACTGTGTCTGGGATCATATACTCACCACCTTCCTCTAGCGGTATCAGTTGCCAAGCACAGCTAAGCACTGAGCCAGAAAGTTAACAGCTGAAGTGTGGTCACCTTTAGGCAGAAAACAGGTGGAGTCTATTACAGGAACCCAGCTAAAGAGCCCTGTTAAAGAGAGAGAAAATTTTTTATTTCTACAATCCTCATAACATATCTTCTTTTTAACCTAGTTTATTATTTATTTAACTCTCTCCAGTGTAAAATATTTGGTCACAAACTGGTCTTTCTGCTTTGCTAACTGTTTGCTTTAGATGTATCATTAGAATTTTACCACCAAATTGAGATACCATGACTTTTCTTAAATACAAGGGTTTGTGACTTTGAAAAACAATGCTTGTCTGGGTTAAAGAAAAGAAAGCGGCAGTAAGGCTCAAGTTCTTTAAACAAGCACAGTAGATACAATTCAATCTAATGGTTTTTAAAGCAAAAGAGATGAGTCTGTGAGCTTCCGGGTTTTGCAGAATAAGCAAGTCTTTGCAAGTGACCTCCCTGTGTTCTCCCGCCCCACCCCTAGCCTGTCTCCAACATCGCAGCACACTCTTCCTGAAGGACCAAGCTGATCACTTGCATGCCTTGCTTAAACGTTGAAGTTCAGGCTCCTCAGTGGGGCCACCAGGCTCTCTGTGACCTCTCTCCCTCTGCTCCTTTCTTACCTCCACCTCCTTTCTAGCACCCATCCAGTTTTAACAGGCAGGCCCGTTTAAAGATCCACCACCATCTTCCACCCAGGAAAAATCACCCTCTCCTCTGGCCTGTTGCACCCTGCACCTTCACCACGGTAATGACCGTGTGATACTGTAATGATCAATTTCTGCACCTGTTGCCTCATCCCAGCCTCAGCACGGGCCTGGACACACACTTTCTAGATGGTGGTTGCTAAGGCAACACGTCCTCTGTTAAATACAGCTTTCCTGAACTCTTGGCCCTTTGCAAGGACTCAGAAAAGGAAATGACCAAAGTGTAGAACGTTTAAACGGAACACAAGCACCACCCTGCTTGGGGTACCCCTGCCACTGGGGAGGAGGAGGAAGGACTGAGGCCAAGAGCCCAGCGGCACTATGGGGCTGCCGTGACTTGTCCAGTTTACAACAGCCCGGACCGGCTTCACAATCTGTGGGGCCCAGTGCAGAAGGGCAGTGTGGGGTCCCCTATCCAACGATTATTGAGAATTTCAAAAGGTGACAGCAGACCAAGCCCCAGCCCTGGGCAGCTGCATGGGTCGCACACCCATGAAACCTGGCCCTGGTGACAGCATGGGAGGGGAGGAAGAAGGCTGGGAGAAATTTTGGATGAATTTTTAAAAAGAGTAGCTTTATTAGCACCACGCTGTAACCAACTGAGCTAACCGGCCCGGCTTTAAAAAGAGTAGCTTTAAAATCTGTAAATTTGTTTTAGAATTTCTGTTTTCTCATGCCCCGCCCTTCACAAGACCTCTCAGTTATTTTCATCTATAAGTGCAGATCCTTTTAAGAAAGGTTATTTTATTTCCCGCTGTTTTAGGGGGGAAAAATACCACACTCTGTTAGTCCTTAAGAAATAATGCTGTGATCCACACCCCACCACTTACCCCCGAAATGAAGTAGTAACACAGCATTATGGCACTTCTTCCATTCAGTCCTCAAACTGCGGGGAGACTGGCTGGGCTTTCGCCGGATTATGTTAACGTGAAGTATCTTTATCCACCTTCTGCTAATTTTTAAAAATTAATTCTCTCTGCAACAGCATCCAGTCTCTCTCAAATGTGATTTTATTTCACAGCATTCTTAGTAAATTAGAAATTGTTCTGTTCAAACCCCAGATGAACTTAGTTTATCAGATATCATTGTAATGAAATGGTGTTGGTATCTGCTGACAATGTAAATGAATGAAGATTTATGAAGAGGTCCTTTCAAAACGCCACGCTCTGCAAGTGGGCAGCGCATTTACACTGCTGCACGTGTCCAGCAGGGGGCGGCGCGAGCAGGGCCATATACCCAGCCTCTTCCAGCATGGGCCACCTGCTCTTGCACTCCCGTCCTGCGGCTCTCTCCTAGGGACAGTAGCAAGGGGACCATGCACGATCAGTGAGCACAGCCCCATTAGGTGCAACAGGGAGCGGGACTCCCCAAGAAGCCAGTCCAGTGGACAAACACCAGGTCCCACCCTTCCTTAGGGCGCTCTCCTCTCCTTTCCCCATGCTTCGCTTTCTCTGCTCTCTTCTATATATATCAAAGCCTGATGGTCATGGAGAGGAGCACTTGTGGGGAAGAGCACTGGGTGTTATAGGGAAACCAACTTGGCAATAAACTATTAAAAAAAAAAAAGGCAGAGGACCTAGGAATATGGCTAAGTTCAGGAAACAAAACCCTCATTTCGCTCTCCCAGCAAAATTTTTACCACGCAGGACCATCTGAATAGATCCGATTGTGCCAGAATTCTTAAACTTGAGCTCAGCTTTCTCATCCGCAAAGGAGATGATTACTGCCTACTTCGTAGGACCCTCAAAGATCTGCCCGAGATCACACATGGAGGTGCCTGTGGGGGAGGTGTGGAGCCAGTCCTCTCACTTTTGTTGTCTGGGGCTCTAGTGTTAACTGAGAAGACAGGGCGGCTGCCCACCGGGGGAGGGAAAGCGTCACAGGGAAAACTCCCGACTGTAGGACGCCAGCAGAGCCCAATTTTTCCAAGTTTGTCTGCAGTGGACTCCGCACCTGCAGTGCCTCACTTCTCTCACGTATGAACGAACTTGCACACAGACGCCCACTCGCTCAGCTTTATATAAACGCCTAGGACCTAACGAAATCCACCCGCTAAAACAAATCCAAAGGCACAGAAACGCGAACTCAGACATGTGCCATGCAGGATGCACGCTGTGCGCTGGGGGCATGTGTGTGGTTAGAGGCGGGGGTGTTGAATTCAGCGCAGACTGAGCAGGGCCCCAGGTGGGGGGACCCCGACGAGCAGGCAGCCGAGGAGGGGAGACAGAAGGGACCGCAGAAACCCACGGACTGTGGAAACCCACGGTTTTCAGGGACAGTAGGAATGTTTTACCTTAACAAGATCCAGGGGCATTTCATAGCTTATGCAAATGCCTGAAAGTCTACCTTCAGCCTTAATTACTGCACGCCATTAAATTGGCTCTCACAGAAATTCCTGGAAAGGGCCATTCCTGACATCCGGAGGTGCATTTCAGCACTGGGGCTGGGAGTTGCTCTTCTGCCTATCCCCGGGCTATCGAGACTGGGACAGGACCAGTGGGTAGAATAAATCCCCAGCTGCTTATTCCTCATTATTCCTCGCCCGCAGGGAAGATGCTTCGCCTGGGCGGGCAGCTCTGGAGCCTTCGCTAGCCTTCCTCATCAGCCAACTCCCATACAAAGTGGACTACGTTTCTGGACCACGTGGCAGCCACCACGCCCCCTACCAACCAACACAGGAACCCAAATGAACAAAAAAGGCCATTCCATTTTGTAAGAAACAATATATTTTATTTTTCTGACACCACAGCTCTGGTGAGTGGTTTTGTACCAAATTTAATGGAGGTTACACAGAACGTTTTACGCATGGAGGGGGAGGGGAGGGAAGGAACCACAAAATTAAAAACAAAAACAAAAATGAAATCCTGGATAGCTTTTAGCATCTGTTCCACTCCCACACAGATAAAATTCACTTGGGAATTCCTAATGAAAGGAGAACAGAAAACAAGGTGGGCAGGGCAGGGCGTGTCAGGGAAGAAGAGAAAGGGAGCAGAAGACCATGGAGCATCCCAAGCACACGCCTTTCCCTCTCGGAGCCGGGACGACACTCCTGGAAGGCGAGGCTTCGTTAGATTTCCTTCCCCAAAAGAACACCGTGTATTGCAGCTGCCAAAGGGAAAGAGGAGGAAAGCAGGGGTCGCCAGTCGGGGGGCCACAGGGGCAGGAGACACACTTAACCAAGGAGATGGGGGGAGGGGAGGGAAACAGAGAAAAATGTGAAGGTGGGTGTGCAGACTGGGAGAGACAGACAGTGCTGGAGAGCACTCGAACTGAAAAACAAACGTCCTAAGCGTCATTATTTTTGAAAAGAAAAATCTCCCCCCTCCCCCCCCACCCCTCGCTGAACTTAGTTCCTTTTTTTTGTGCTTTTCATTAATACTCTGCTCTGAGGTCGTAGTTTGGTTTTTTTTTTCTATACACTGGAGTTGAAAGAAAATAGTCCAAAGGTCTGAAGATGGATTCTCCACCTAAAGTAAACAGCCCAGCATTCCTGTTCTCTTGTCCCAAAGACTAAAGTCTCTGCTAAAATCCCTTTTACAATATAGTACAGTACACAAAAATAAAGCCCAAAGCAAAAACAAAAACAAAAACAAAACCCCAAAAAAACAACAAAAACAAAAACAAAAAAACAAAACCAGAAAAGAATCCTGGGAGAAGCCAGTCCAAAGGACGTAAACATACAGAGAACGGTGCAACACATGACCGATGGCAATTCTCGAAGCACAGGCTACAGATTTCCCAAAAGTAGGTGCCATCACGGGATACCCAAGTCCACAAAAATAATTTTTAAAAAATAAATCTTAAAAAAAACACACCTGTTGATTAAATGAATCATTTGTTTTCAGGTAAATCCATACATTCTCGAGTTTCCCCCCTCCCCCAAAGCAGCCCTCGGGGTCTCTGTTCTCCTATTGCATGACCAACAGTACTCCTGGAACCCCCCCCAAGGCAGCTCTCAGGACCTGGAATCTCATCTTGACAAGGACCGGCACATCCAATCTTAGCAGCTTAAAACATCATGTTTCCTGGGTTGCCAGGTCCTTGGCTAAATCCGCCCATGCCCACATCAGCAGCCATGCCCCGGGGCCGCATCTGTGGGGGGATCATGATGTTCTGTTGGGGTCCCATCATGCCCTGCATGGACATCATCATGCCTGGGGAGCCCACAGGCCCAGGGTGGGTGTAGAGCCCAGCAGGCCCCCGATCCTTGCCGGGAATCATGCCCACGGCAGCAGCCGGAGTGCTCATCAGGGTAGGCTGGCCGGGCATCGTAGATTGTGCTGGTGACATCATCCGATGGTGAGGTCCCATCATGCCTTGCTGGAGAAAGGCTGGTGGTCTCATTGGGTTGTGGCCTGGCATGGATGGAGCTGTGCCAAGAGGGATGTCCGGAGTTCCCACCGGCCCCGGCCCGCCCATGCCAGGTAGTGCCAGTCCCATTCTGGGGGCCTGTTCGCCCATCATCCCTTGCATGTGCGAAAACCCAGGCCCAGGCCCCTGGGGCTGTTTACGGCCTGGGACTTCCCCTCGAGGGAAATATTGCAGAGTCTGGCTAGGCTTCTCAGATGGAATAATGCGAGACAGATCGAACTCGGGGACCCCCGTGGCTCCAGGTCGGATGACCTCCTGCAGGTCTGGGTCTGTAAACACCGAAGGCATGCTGTTCCCCAAGACAGCGAAGGAGTCGGGGCCCCCGGGGCCTCCAGGCTTGCAAAGTGCTGCATCTGCTGAACTCTGGGGCAGGGCGCTGGGGCGGCCGAGGGGGCCTTCTCCTGGGAAACCCATGGTTCCTGGAAAGCTGCCCTGCCCCGCACTGGGGCCATTGTGAGGGAACGGAGCCTGCTGTGGAGGAGACTGTACTGGCGGGAAGCCCTGGGGGAAACCCATCCGTCCTTGAGGTACCATCGAAGGCTCCTGGGACCCGTGCCCCATGATAGGGTTGTGTGACATCAGGCCCGGCCCCATCGGGACCCCATGAGGAGGTATGTTGGGTCCCATGGCATTCGGAGAGGGCATCTGATTGGAGTGAGAAAGCGGCTGGGTCATTCCCATGGGGCTGAGGGTTGGCATCGGAACCACGGGGTTTGGACCTGAAATTCGAGGATTCTGTGTATTAATGCCCATTCCTAGAAAAATAAAGATATCAAAGGAATCACCTTAACCGAGAACAACTTAAAAAAACTGTAATAAATCCAATCAGCAACAACAAAACATCAAATGCCCAAGGTGCTCTGTTGGGAAAACATACATCACAAAATCCCTGCCCTCTACAAGATCTAACCGCGTTTTGGGGCACAGACACCCCACAGCTCCACGAGAGGTTATCCTCGGAGTCTTAAACTGTAGGACTAAGAGTATATAGAAAACACTCGGGAAGAAAGTCTCCCGTGTGAAAAGGCACAAATTAACATGCAAACCAATGTAGTCTTCACTGGAAACATTTCATACAGAAGAAAAGAATTTGTCTGAAATGATTTAGGTATGGTCCTCTCTGGAGAAACAGGGTTGATCCATCCTACAAGTCCAAGGATCAGAAATAATAACAAGGAAACCAAACGGGCCTTTACCAATTGATGTTTGGCATTATCTTTTCAGATTGCATTGCGGAGAGAGCATTTCAAACTCCAGGGGGTATGAAACATTAAAGAAACGTAGCTTTTAACAGAGAAGGAAAGCATGCCGTTTCTACAGTCTCTGGGTCATTTAAGTACTTGGTTTCTCTATGGAATTACTACTGTGCATGGTGAGGCTGGTGCTTGCTAGGAAACAGGAGCTTGCCACGGTCTCAAATCCCATGGCTGCTTGTGGTCAGAGCTCGCTTCCAAAAAACACTTAAAAACTCAAGCTGTCCAATCAGAATGTTAAAAAGAAACTGGTTTCAGTCTTGATCCAGGAGGACCCTCCCTGCTCCGAACCCCCCACAAAAAGGGAAAAAAGAACCCATCCAGGCACACAGACGCATCAGAACTTCTATAAGGAAAAGAACTATCTGGAAATCTGCTTTCTAATAAGCACAGGCGAACTCAAACTGATACAAAACTGCTGTCCTCCTCTACTGCAGACACTTCCATTCTATCGACGGTATTCTTTCTCAGCCTGTTCCACCCGCTGAGGTCTGCGGCTGTCAAAAAGCATGTGAGAAGATTCGCCGTTGTCTATCAGGGGCTCCGCACCCAAGCTTCCTGCCTGCTTACCTGGCATATTATTCATTGATGGCAAGTTGGGAGAGCGAGCCGGAGGGGAGTCGTCATCGGAGCTGGCCACAGTCTTGATGGCGTCGTGGTATAAAGGGGTGGAACTGGGCATCGCGAACTTGGACATTCGAGACATCATAATAGACAGCGGGTTCTGGGAAAGGGTTGGCTCTGGAGGCATGGTGTAGGGTGTACTAGAGGGAAGACTTCCGGGGATATTCACAGAGGCAGACTGGCTGGCAGTAGGAGGTGGGGGGCCACCTGGAAGAAAGCAAAACACAACAAAAACCGGGCAGGGAATGAGATTCCTCTTGAAGGCTACCGGGCCTATCATTATGAACTAGCAAGGCCAGGAATGCGACAGACAAACAGGACAGTGTTATCAGACCCAAGACGCGAATCATCAATCTTCAAGTCAAGACCTGTGTGTGAGCAGAGGGCAGACCGCAGCGTAATACGGAAGTGACGAATCAGCAGATGTGAGGACAAATGCACCAAGAATGCCTCAGAAACAGAACTTCAAGCCTGGGAAGAACATGGCTTACAGACGGCTAGTTCACTGAAAAGAGCATGAAGCAAGCGGGTCTTTCCCTTGCCAGTCACAACTCGAAATTCAACTCTGGCATCTCGTCTGCGGTGGAGCCAGACTCACTATCCGACCCCAGGTACCAACCCTACACCTGCTCTTGATTAACTTCCACAACCAAGGTGTCTGAGCACAGAAGTTCTGCGGGGGCCATTCCACTGCTTTTGGGACCCGCTAGCCAACTGAGAGAGATGCTTTAACACACTGTATACGCTTTTTATCTTATTCAGAGCCTAGTGTTTCTCAAGCACAGACAACACGGACCTAGTATTTACACCTCAGTGCTCATCGTCCACTGACCCCCTCTGGTCCCACTCACAAAACCACCATCATCAGGGAGAGCTTCTCCTGGGAAGAAAATGCTGGCAAATTGCAACTGATCGGTGAGAACAGCAGTCTACCAGAGAGATTTGGGTAACTGCTTCAGTGCCCACCACGTATTTATGAGAACCACTCAGGTCTCGCACCAGCCTCCCCTTCCTGCCTAGGATGATACCTAGAGGCTGGGGACACGAGGGCAGCCCCTTCAAATGGGCGGGCCTAGCGTTTAAAGCAGCCACATTGACCCACCTTTAAGGTACTGTCTTTCACTGCTGTGTTCACTGTGCAAATGTAAATCATTCTGCGAAAGGACACCCACGTCCCGGCTTCCCCCTCTTCCTTCTAACAGTCCCATCTGACATGCATGTTCTGCACTGAGAGCCGTGTTTCTCTGCCAGGATGGGACGCTTGTGCCTAACCCTGTGGAGGTACCAATTATGGGCCTGGCCACAAACATGCTGGCCTCGGCAAAGGCCCCTGCTGAGCAGAGCTCGAAAACGTCTCTCTGAGCACCGGCTGCATCATCAAGTAAGGACACCAGCTTCCTTAAAGCATGTGAATCAGGCTTTTGCCATCTCTGGCCACGAGGTGCGACGGTGAGGACGCAAGCATACTGACCTGACTCTACACTGCCCAGCATGGCTGGGGAGGCCATGGTGAGGGGTGCTTTATGGTTTGGAGGGATTCCGGGACTCTGAAGGGGAGGTTTTGGAGAGGAGGTCCATCCAGGTGACGGGGCAGGAAGTGACGGAGACTTGAGGTGCACAGGCGAAGCAGCAGCAGACCCCAGGACAGGGGGGGACTTAATGGAAGCGGCAGCAGCTGGGCCTGCCAGCATGCCTGCCAGCTGCGACGGGGTCTGGGGGGACTTGAGGTTCCCCGAGGGCGAGCCCAGCATCGGTGACTGGACTTGGCGCATCGTGGGAGACTTCAGAGGGTTAACGCCTGGGGAATGTACCTGGCTGCCCGCCACAGATATATCCAAGGGCTTCCGCCCCAGGCCACGCTGCACTGGCGGAGCCGTGTTGAGGCCAGTGGGGTTACTGGAAGGGTTCAGAGGTAGCGGTGGCATATGACTGAGCCGGCTGTTAGTCCTTTGGTCGGGCCCGATTGGTTCTCTGAGATTCCGCAAGCCGCTGGTGCTGCCCGGACCCTGAGACATGGGAAGAAAGGGCCTGGGGCCCATGCCATACTCTTGCTGGGGGTGCTCCCCAAATGGCAGGGGCATCATCTTCTGCTGAACAGGCAGCATGTCCGCGCCACCTGGGCGTAATTTCATCATCTCCTCAGGGCCCGCCCCGGCCTCTCTCATCTTCTGAGGTATCATCTGAGGGTTGGCTCCTATGTTGACGTTCAGACCAACATCTCCCTTCATCCCGCCAGGAACCATCCCAAACTCGAGTTCCCGACCCGGGCCCATCTGTGGGGGCATCCCTTTCGGGAAGTCACCCCTCGAGGGACTCAGAGGGCCCTCGACGGGTATTCGAGGGAAAATGGGATTACTCCCGGGCTCCATGTGGCGCTGGGAGCCCGGGACCATCCTATTCATGTCCATGCCGGGCCGGATGCCTTCCATGCTCATCCCCGGGGGGATACCCAGCTGCTTCTCTGCCAGCTGCTGCTGAAACATCTCTTCAGACAACCCTTGGGGGTTGGGGAAGCGTTCCCCTCGGCCAGGACCGCTGAAGACAGCCTGGCCAGGCGGGAAGTTTCGACCGTCCGCGATTTTTGGCACATCGTCTGGCCAACTGACTCCAGAGAGACCTGGTCGGGACGCTGGGTTGGGGACGTTCGGCCCCTCCATTTCAGAGTTTATCATTCCCGCAAACCCAGGGAGGCGCATCTGGCTCGCTGGCATGTTGGGGTGAGGAGCCATGCCCCTCGGGGGCAGAGAATGGGGCATGCTGATCCCATCAGCAAAGGGCTCTGCACCGCCTGGCCCCCAGCCCTCGCCGGGGGCCATCTGGTACGGAGGGGGAGGCCCTCGGCCCACGCCCCTCGGCCCATGCTGATGGACCATCATGTCCTGGAGGGAGCACTGCTGCACGACAGCATGCTCCTGCTTCCTCCTCTTCTCCTCGTAAAACTCCTGCTGCAGCTTTAGCCAAGCTATCTGCTCAGGGGTCATGTGGTCCAGGTGGTCGGGTCCCATGGGCCCTGACTGGGAGTTCATGGAAGGTGGAACCATCTCGTCTGGAGAGAAGGGCACATCTCTATGTCCTTGAGGGCCAAAGGGAGCTCCCACATCTGTCCGGGGCCCGGGCCCCTTCCCTAGGCTTTGGGATTGAGCCATCATGGCCTGTATCGGCCCTTCTGGTTTCTTCTGAGGTCCATCTAATACCCCAGGATTCTGCTGGGGTCCCCCACTTTGTCCTCCTGTGAACTCTTTCTCGTCGGGGAAGAGCATGCGTTGGATGTCACGGAGCGTTTGTAAGGAGCGCTCTCGGTGCTCCAGCTGCTCCTGAGACAGTCCATCGGGGTTCTCTCCCAGGGTGGGGGGCTCTCCGCTGGACGCTGGTGGAGGTGGAGGGGCTTTGGGGTCCGCTGAAGAGCTATTGCTCCCCTGGGAGACAGGGGTCACTGCTCGGTTGTTGGGTGTCGAGTTCGGCCCAGTACCATCCGGGGGCAGAGGCGTGGAGCCAGCAGGGCTGCCCACGGAAGGGACCAGTTTGTTTTCTACGCCAGGACTGTCCCGGTCCAGGGGACGTGGGGGCGCCGCAGGCTTGGGTGCTGGTGCCGGAACGGGCGGGGTCGGCTGCAGCCTGGTGCTCTGGGAAGAATTCTGGTCCTGGCTGGCAGGAGCTGAGGGCTGTGGTGGGAGGGGCTTCGGGTCATTCCGAAGGGCAGAGACCTGTGTGTTCTGAAGACAAACAAGATTGTAAAAAATCATTGGTTAAGTTGTACAGAAAGGCAACTAAAAAGGCAAGACCTGTCCTAAAGGATCTGTCCCAGTCACATCAATAGGCCCTGACGTCCGGCGTGGGAACTGGCTGCGTACAACCCCACTCTGGACGCGGAGCTGTTCGGATTGTTTTTCTTTTTTTTTCTTTCGCCTTACTGTCAAATAGCATCCCCTTTTCCCTTGCTGAAGGTTGGGTTTCAATAACTTCACAGGCATGCCAGGAGAGAGCTGCTCTGCCAAAGCGAATACATTTGAGTATCTATTTCGAGGAACAGGTTTGATATCACATGTACTGTGTGTTTCTGATTCAAAGAGAGATTAGTTTCTTGGTGTGTGGGAGGCTGTACCTAACACCTTTTTCTTTTCCCCGAAAGTACAACGGGGTATGCAGACTTCTCAGTGTCAATCAAGAAGGCCTGACGGTTTCAACTGGAAGAGAAAGTGCTTGTCACTCTCGGCTCTGTGCTCACCTGGCCGGAGGACACAGGGAAGGCCGCTCCGTGTCAGTGGCTCCCCTGGCACAGTGGCTACCTAAGGCCTCCTCTCCCAGGGTTTCCAGGGGGCCTGACAGCTCTGGTTTCTGTTTTCAGTTGGTGACCACTGATTCCATATTCGATAAGAATTTGTACATCGACTGCAGTAAGATAATCCGTAGGCAGGAAGCATGGAGACATCTGACGCTATCTAGCTCAGGGTGTCTCTTCATCTGTTCTTTCCAATAGACAAGGGACCGCCCTTTTTATAGGCTGGATGGCAGCCTCATTATTATTTACCAGGTACCAACGCTACACCAAATCCTGGGGGAAAGCACACTCACCTGCCCCAGGGGACCCGGGTGCCGTTGGCGCCTGGGAGGCACGTGTGTGCTGTGGGCCTACACCTTGGCCCTGCCAGAGGAACTAAAGGAGACCCGAAGTGCCCTGCCTACAGACCCCATCTCGGGGACCTTTTGCCGGGCTCCAGGGAGCCTCGTGATGCCGTTTTTGATGTTCCTTTGTTCCTCCTTGTTCACTTAATCCAGTCTGCGTTCCCAAAGCCCTAAGGCTGTTCCTTACCTACCCACTGACTCTCTGGAATGGTTCCCTGTGTGCGAATTTGTACACGACTCATCACGTGTGTCTCTGCATGGAACAGTTTGTGTTGCATAAGCACACAGACTGCCGTCGAGTGCTCAAATTCTAGGACCCTGTCTGTAAATGTTTCGCTTGCAGGTAGGCACACACATATGTCTGCACAGACACCGGCTGGGGTAAGGCCGGCTCACCCTGCCCGGCTCTCTGCACTCTGGGTGTCCTCCACTTGCCCACCACCCTCACTGGCGTGCGGAGGTCACCTTCACCTTCCTTTGGGTGCCATTTTAAGCTTTGGTGGCCAGCTTTTGTGTGTTTGCTGGGGGGTGGGCACTAACTCTGGGTCACGTGACCAGGACAGAGGAAGCACGCAGGTGCCACCCCTTGCGATTTTAGATTTGGAGCAAGGGCAGTCTGATCATTCCCAGTACCAACTCCTTTTAGTACCAGAGAAGGTGGAGGTGGGAGGTGAAAACTCTGGTACAGACTGTCATCCAACTGATCAAATATTAGTTTGCACTGTGATGCACCCTGTGCGTTCTAACATAATGTAAACCTTAAATATCATATATATGTGTGTACAAAGTATAAGTTAAACTACATATACATTTTAAATATAATGTATGTCCACCTCTGCCCATGACTAGCAGAGATGTACGAGGAATGCGAAATGCCTTTTCTACATCTAGCAAAGCCCAAGCTCTGCTATGTCAATGGAGAGGGGCTTCGTTGAAAGATGCCATTGGCAAAAACATCATGTATTTTATCTTGAATTGTCCCGAGTCATTCAATGTCACTGAACTGTTCCCATGTGGAAGACCCAACCCAGCATGAGCTCTTAGGCTTCCTGAAAGCAAGGACTGTGTCTTGAACCTCTTAGTGTCCCCACGGCACTCAGTGCGATGCCTTGGCGACACCGGTCCCAAGACATAACTGGGTTCCGTTTGGAACGCTGTGCGGAAGCAACCACTGTGCGCTCCTTCTCATGTGGTTTGCATCAGGCACTGAAGTTCCAGACAGGAAACTGACGAACACTCATTAGAATTTTGGAAATAGCAGCGATTAAAAGCATTCAATGGTCCTTTCACTCTGAAATACATCAGGATCATTCTGAAAGTCACGGAGACTCAAACTACGGTTATTATTGGCATGTGCTCCAGGATGTGCCTTTAGTTATTCCTTTTCTGTTCGGCAACTAACTCAAGAACGTTTTTTAGTTTTTAAGAACCCTGCCCTGTACACAGGGTCTGAATTCAGCTTTTCCCAGAGATGGTTAACATGAAGGAAATCTACAAGCTCCAATAACTCCGTTTTTATCCTGTGTCTTTCTCTCCCAGTAACCCATCAGTAGGCCAGCAGGCTGACAGAAAAGGTACAGTGTAATCGCCCAAGGCCACACAACGCCAGGACGAGACACCAGCAACATGACCTCCCTGCCAAGGACATTCACCATCTCCCACCTGTGCAGCTGCTGCAGGGCCTTTAAACCACACTCCACTTCCAGAATGGCCTACCGGAGGGGCTGTGCTTCGCTCTGTCTTGCTGTTAGAGATGTTCTGGATGTGGAAAGTGACGATAGTTTCAACCTGGCCCTTCAACACCGCTTCGGCAGCTCTGCAGAGACGAGAGACACGCACACACTAGCACCTGCTTCTATGGCACTATCTGTAATTCTGAAACACTAACCCCCGACCGCACTCGCACAAGGGGAAGGGGGTGGTTCCGCAAAGAGCCATTGGAAATGTTGAAATGAGACTCGAGAAACACAGGTTTTCATTATTTCTGTCTATCATGTACCACCGGACTTCCGAAATCTAACGACAGCCATCAGCAAATCTCAAAAGAGGCATTTACAAAACCCAAGATTTTCTCCTTCAAACCAATGTCCTGTGGTAGGGGTGTTTTTATGGAATCTCAGTTCAGAATCCCAATGACGATTATGAAATCTCACAACACCTAATGATATGCTAAGGTGTCAAAATTCACTTTGTATATAAGGTCTATTTACATTTTTTATCAATTAAATAAGTAACAAATCTACTGGTCCATCTCCCAGAGACACAGGTCCCAAAACATTGACCGTAGTTACCTCTATGAACTCCAGACATATTTTTCTTTGTAGTTATTTATATTTTCTAATTATTCTAAGATAGACCTGTATTACTTGTGTTATTTAAAAAAGAATGCTAAATCACAGCAAAGTGTATGTTGTGTAATTAATCTCTTTTATGTTTAAAAAAAGACCTAGATATGTACTCTAAGCATAAGAAATTTCTGGAAGGAAAGCTAAAGTATCATCAGTGGTTGCCTCTGGGGAGAGAAGGCAGGGAGGTTTAGTATTTTATTTTATTTTACCTCTTTCTGTACTGTTAACTTTAAGTGATCGGAACACAAGTGGGGTGAACAAAAAGGAGTAACCCTCAGTGGGGATAAGCAGTTAGGTGTCCAAACACACAAGCCATCACAACAGCAACACACGGCCATTAACTTACTTATTGGCCATCTCAGTAGAAAACACATACACCACTTTGGCAGGAGTCTTCTGAGCAGGTGTGGGCTCTGGGGCAGTAGTCTGGCCATGGGAAGGGGTGGAAGACCTGGGGGCCGTAGCATTTGACGGGGTCATCGAGTGTGGCGTGTGCTGGGAATCCTGGGACTTGATGTGGTCAGCAGAATTACATTCTAAAAGGACGAAAAGATCTGTGTCACAGATAGGATAAAACTTCTTCTGCCAGCATGTACACAGCACAAGCCCACCTTGAGAATTTCAAGGAGGAAGTACCTTGCTAAGAGGAGACCTGTTCTTTTAAAAATTCTTTTGGGTTTCTCCCAAAATGATGAATTTACAAAGAACTCCCCCCCACCTCCTTACTTCTCTAGTGCGCATCCTTCAGACAAGAGCGCAAACATCCCTCCTCCTTGGAAACCTTTTTGGAACCTCTTGGACTGGAGGCCTGTGTGGGTTGAACCCATAGCTGGGCACATGCTCGGATTTTGGCATTTATCCAACGTTACTGTCATTGTTTAATGACGTGCCGTCTGGGTGCACCCAAATCCTCGGGGGCAGCACCTGCATCTGTCTTGCTGACCGTGGCTCCCCCAGCACCCAGCGGGCACTCACGACAGGCTTCCCCACGAACACCCAGGGAAGGAACGAAAGGACAATCACCAGGTTTTCATCTCTAATTTGGGCAGGGGGCTCACACGTCCTCTCCTGGAATGCTAACTTCAGGCTCTGGCCTACAGTTAGGATTCGAGGCTACACACTAGGAGGGAAAACCACCGAAGCCACAGGCCCTGGTCCCCTGTCCTCCGGGCTTGCTCTACCGTGAGGCCTCCCCTAGCTTTCCCCAACGCAGCAGCTCATCCTGTGACAGGGAAATCAGCCAGGACCAACCTGCACCAGTGCCAGGGCTTGCCCCCTGTGGGGAGGTGGGGGCCAGAGAGCACAGAACCCAAGTCTTAGAGGGTGAATCTGACAGAGAAAGGGAAGAGTCGCCAGGAACTCGGCCCAAGTGTGGGCCACTGGCATTGACAGGCTAGAGCTGCCGGTTTGATGCTGGAGCATCAACAGTGTGGAGGCCAGAAACATCCATGAGAGCGTGCTCAGGACCACGGAGCGTCCTACCATAACCCCCCAAAACACCTGCATCCTGCAGGGCAAGGGCTCCTCAACAAAGTGGTTCCAGACTCCTCAACAAAGTGGTTCCAGATGGTTCTTCAGTTAGTAGGAAAATGAGAAGAAACAGTTCCCTCTTAATGAGTCCTGAGTCCGATACCTACTCTCCCCACTTGGCTGCTATTGGGCTCTCCACCCACGGTGGAGGCCTTCCCTTGGGGACACCTACTTCCCTCTGAGTCTCAAAGATCTTATAGACATACCTTTAATGTCAGAGGCATCGTTTGGAGTCCCGGGATCTCTCTGATCAAAGGAGTCGGCGGAAATACTTCGCTCCCTTTTCCCCTTGCCCTTGGCACCATTTCCAGCCCCATTCTTCAGCCCCATGCTCCCACCTGGGCCAGGGGGTGCTTTAGGGGTATGGCCCCCACTCTTGGAGTCACAGGGGGATGGCTGGGATTGGCTGGCTGAGCCCCCCTGTTTACCCTGATTGGAGAGTTTGGAATCCAGCTGGGGGGTTCCAGATGGGGACATCACTGTAGGGGGACGCACCATCACCTCCTGCTTTGACTTAGGGCTACTAAAAAAGACAAACGATAGAGAGAGATCAGATGCCGGATACAGCTGGGCAGCCCAAATCGGGGAGAAGCAGTTTCTAGAAATGGGTCAAGAAGACAGCAGAGGACTAAATGACTACCCCACCTGTCAGCCCAGCTCCTTCCTTGCTCCCTCCGACCCCCCTCTCATCTCGGAGCTATCGACAAGAGAGGAGGAGCGGGCAGAGTGCTCTGCCAGGTCCCGGGAACCCCAGAGTCACATGGGGACTCATCTCTAGGGCTTCTGTCAATAAAGGACAACGGTTTCTATGTACATACAGAAGTGACTCGCACAGGAAGACCAGCCCAGAGTAAACAAACAGGCATCGTTAAGATCAAAATACGGCCCACCCCCCGGCTGATGACACCAGCAGCTGTGACGAGAGCCTAGCTTAACTTCCCTGCTGGAAAATACGAGCAGGACCTGGGGAGTGCGAGAGGAAACCCTCAAACAAGCAGTGTCGCACGCCAGAGAAGAGCTAACCAGTGCCCCGAGGAAGGAGGAGAAAATTCCTTTAAATACCCACTTAAGGGGCCCGGCGGTGGGGCGGTGAGCGGGGAGCTCAATCGGCTGAGCATCCGATTCTCGGTTTCGGCTCAGGTCGTGATCTCACTGTTTGTGGGTTGAGCTCCGCATCAGACTCTTATGGCAGAGCCTGCCTGGGATGGTCTCTCGGATCCCCTCTCTCCCTCTCTTTGCCTCTCCCCTGCTTATGCGTGCTCTCTCTTTCTCAAAATAAAGAAATTAACTTTAAAAAAAAAGTGGCAATTTAAGTACTGTGGAACAGAGGAGAAAGCTTCAGGCTGGGGGCTGGTATTTTAGTCCTAAGACCCCAGGCCTCCTCAACAGTCCAGACCTGGGTTTCCTCACTTGCCAAGGTTAATGCATCGTGCTGGGGGGCGGGGAGGCTCTCAGGTCCTCTCGTCTGCGCTCTGGTGAGCGGGGAGGGGGTGCAGAGAGGTGCAGCCCGGGAATAATGGGCAAGAGAACACCAGCGGAAACCTGCAGCCTGTTCATTACTCTTTCATTATCTACTCCTCTGCGTTCTCTTCCTTTCCCCACTCGAGCCTCCTCTGCTAGCTCGAGCAGGGTTCTCGGTCCGTGCGTGCCACCCCCAGGGGGCAGCCGGGCAGGCCCTGGCCCTTACCTCTGTGTGTTTCCTGATGGAGAGTTCCTCACTTTAGGGTTACTGGAATGCATTGATTGAGCTCCTGAGCGTGCAGTCACAGACGGGGATGGGTCACCGAGTTCCTCTCGGGCGGCAGCCGGAGCAGCTGCGGAGGGCAGTGGCGGCGGCCCCTAGCGCTGGCCACCTGTATGCCTTTTTCCTCTTGGTTTTTCTCGGCTCTGGAAGTGGGTCCTGTCCTCTTGCAGCTCCAGCATTCTCTGGGTGTGTGCCTCGTGCTCCCCAAGGAAAATCTCGCATCTCCAGGGCGCACTACGAGAAAAGGCCAAGCAGAAAGACATAAGACACCCTCACGACAGGATCAAGGTTAAAGTCTAGCCAACTAGACCGGCAGGTACCCCACTCCTCAGCTTCTAATGGGCTTGAAGGAGGGGTGGCGCTAGTGCGAAGGCAGCTAAAGAGAGTGACAGGACCTTCTGGCAAGCACACAAGAAACACATTTCATCTTTGGCCATGTAGGCCCCCTTACATCTCTCTACTTCCAGATGCAAACCTGTCAAAAACGTGGGTTTCTCTTCTTTTCCAAAAGAATGCTTTGAACCCACAGGGTCCTCCAAATCCACAGCAACTATCCAGTGTTTTGCCTCTGATGGCAAACGGCAGCACTGAGATGTAGCAAACCCATCCTGATTTCAATCCATGAAACAAATTAAGCTATGTTTATATTCTTAGGGCCTCGGGGTGGGGAGATGTTGGAGGAGGTCCTCCCCAAATCGGCTGCTGAGAACAGTACCAAATACAATCAGTTCTGCCCCCCGCCTTCCATGCTCTTTCTATTAAATTATGCCAAGGGTGTGTGCTGGGTTCTTGCTATTTAATGACAGGGATCGCAGGCATGGCTAAGCATGGGAATGACCCATAATGTTGAAGGTAAAAGAACATCTTTGAAAGCTTAGGTAGTTTTTGAGCCAATTTGCAAGGCTAATTTGAAGCATAAAGGTCAAGAAAATATTCCCAAACCTATCCAGAGAGCAAATGAGAAAGCCCTTTACTTCAGGAAGCCTAGTCCGGTTCAAGGAACCAAGATACACTTTCAGCCACTGAAAGTTCTGACCTGGTTTTCTGGTAACCGCTGTCCCCTCTACTCCCTCCCAACCTTCTGACAGCTTGGCCAAGGGGCCTGGGACAGAGACAGAAGGATGTAAGGTGTGGGACTCATGGCTGAAGAACCACAAGGAGTCAGAAGTAGCTCAGGTGTTACCGCTTACACACACTTTGTGAGACTCCCAAACTGGACCAAAGATCGGGAGTTGTGTTACAGGTCTTGGCACTGAGTCTGATCACTGTCAAGTATTAAATGTCTGTTTCCTCCTCTGAAAATGTGCAATAGTCCCAGCGATTTTACCTGAGATGCTAAAGAGGAATTTATGGAAGTTCTCAGTGTAATTTTTTTTTCTTTTTAAATGAAGAAGTCAGAGAAGAGAACTAGAATAAAATGTTAGGGAATGTTTCTATGCTGACCTCGGGGGGCAAAGCATCCCCAAAACATTTTGGTCTTGATTGGATCTAAGATTGTGTTTTTAGCCCTTACCACCTTTAGCTTTTTTTTTTTCCAATCTGAACTCTACAAGTGATTGTGGTTGTCAAGTATGACATATGTGATCATAAACCATTTTGTAACCTCTTACTAAACATCAGGAATCCCTGGTAAGACACAAGTAGCAACTGAGCTTTGCACAGGCAAAGCCATCAAAAAACATTTACCTCAGGAACAGAAAAGTAGTTACCACCTAGACAGTCCCCGCATCCGTGTGTTAACTTCCGGTACTTTCTGTCTGCATCACAATCCTACACTCCATCATATGTCATACTGAACAGCCCTACATGTATGTTTTATCTCCCTATGAAGACTATGCTCTTTGAAGACGAGAATCTTGTTTTAAAGTTCTTTGGCTTGTCTAGAACACTCGGCACGAGGTACTGAGGTGTGGTTGGACCCTGGCTGCCGTACTCTGCTCCTCCCAGAACAGAAACCCCTGGCATTTGTGGTGCATTCTTTTCTAGAGGGACTCAAAACACATTACAAATATCAAATTGCCTCAATCTGCCAGGCATATTGTTTAAAAAAATTTTTTTAATGTTTATTTATTTTTGAGAGAGACAGAGTGCAAATGAGGGAAGAGCAGAGAGAGAGGGAGACATGGAATTGGAAGCAGGCTCTAGGCTGTGAGCTGTCAGCACAGAGCCCAATGCGGGGCTCGAACTCCTGAACTTCGAGATCATGACATGAGCTGAAGTTGGATGTTTAACTGACTGAGCCACCCAGGCACCCTAATCTGACAGGCATTTCTGATGAACTGGGAGCAAAAATGATTTCTCATAATAATACCGTGAGCATACAACACATTTATCTTCAGAGTAATCCTAAAGACAGTTTCTTATTCTCACAAGTTGCTCAATCTTGATCGACAGGCATTTCACAGGTGAATGGAGGAACCACACGGGAATGGTGCACATGGCTTCTGCCCAGGTTTGCAGTCGGGTCTCCCCTGCTCCTCACCATGACCTTCTGGGTAGAGAGACAGCACGAAGGCTGAAGCGAGCACGGGGACTCCCTGAGTGACAGAGAACAAAATCCCTGGTTTTCAACCCCCTCATCAGGGGAGTCGTTGAAGTCAGTCACCCTAGCCTTTGCTGGGCAAAAGGGTCTGCCAAGAGTCTCATCACGTAGCTCCAAAGACCACAATATGGCTCTCTGGCTCCTACACTTGCAGGTGGTGCTCAGCTGTTTACCCAAAGGACTGGAAAGATCTTCCACAGAAGACGGTTCATCACAGCCAGAGAGAGACTTTTTCCTCCGATACATCCAAATCTCCCAATTTGAAGACCTACTCGTTCAATGTATCTCCCTTTTCTTCTTAGCTCCTATTTCAAATTTTTCAGGCACTCTTTTGAGCAAGGTCGTGTGAAGTCATTGACCAACAGTGCCAGGAGGCAGGTACCCCTCACCTATTTGAGAGGTGAGGAAACTGAGGCTCTGAAATGGTTAGCCATTTGCCGAGTCGGGTCATACCTGACTTAGTCATCCACGAGTTATTCATACCCTAGTGAGTGGGAGAGCTGGTGTTCGGCCAGGCCCCCTGGCTGTGTTCTTCGTCACTGTCAAGATGGGGACGTGGGGCACCGGCTGATACATGGAAACCAATTTGAAAATAAACTATTAAAAAAAAAAGATGGGGATGTGGGGGACAAGGTGAGACAGCACCCAGAATAGAGCGCTTGGCGACACGGCATCGGCATTTGAGTGAACTATTACGACGACCACCATTCTCTAGCAGGCTCACTCACTTACCCTGTCCAACGTCACTTCATACCTTGTTCATCTCCAACTGTCCCCTTCCATCCTGCCCTCCCCTCCCTCAGGGCATGGTCCTGCCAAGGACTTAACAAGGAGCAAAGTCGTCATCAGGCAGGATGCGACGTCCTCACCACCAAAACTGCAAACCTGTGTTCCCAGAACCTGTCCCCTCCTTCTGTTATCAAAACAGAGAAAATAGCCCACTTTTCCTCAAAGGTCAGTCCCATCACAAGTGGTCTGGGCCCCAACCCTTCCAGCTTTCCGTGAGCTCTCGCTCTCTCCGTGGGCCTTCCCCACTCTCTCCTGCATCTTTCTGGCCACCACTCAGACACGTGGTACATCTTCCAGCATTGAAAAGAGACCCAAAAAAAATCACAGGAAAACAAGGCCTGGATCTAGCATGTCCTTAGACCCTTTCAGAGCCAAGTTTCTCCAGATTTGACAAGACATGTGGTCTTCACTTCCTTACTTGCCATTCACCCTTTAACCATTTTAAACCGACTTCCAGCCCTCCAGCCCCACCTGATCACAGATACCGCTGTGTTGGTTAAAGTGGCCACTGGCTGCTTCTCTAACCTCATCTCACCCCATCTCTTACTTAGCCTGCCGACTGATCACTTGCTTCTTGAAACTCTCTGCTCCAGGTCTCCACGCGGCCACACCTCCCCGGTTTTCCTCCCGCTTTTCCAGTCCCTCTTTACCTGCACCCCGTGCCGCCCCTTCTCTACTCAGCCCTACAACTCAGAGTTCCAAGGCACTCTTCTCTTCCCATTCTGGAAGCTCTCTCTGTGCCAACGCCTCCCAGTTCCCCATCTCCAGCTCGGCTGATGCCTCCAGAGCTGCACCGGTAACCGCCACCTCACTGGCTCTCTGCATGGGAGAGGAATTTCCCTTCCCCCCACCAAAGGACCTGCCCTTCAGGCTTCCACACTGTGGTCAATGGTACCTTCATCCACCCAGCTGCTCATGCCAGAAACACGGCAGTCTTTCTCGCCACGTCTCTCCCTTACCACAGCCCTCTGTATGGAGTCGGAATATTTTTGCTAAATGCCTGAAATCTCAGCTTCAGGACTGCTCCTTCAGAAAGGGACGGCGGGGACCAAGAGTGATTTGTTCACCTCTGTGTTCCCAGCACTTACTACAGCACCCGGCATGTGGTGTCTGCTCAAAAAATGTCTGTTGAATAAAAGCTGAAGCTTCTCCCCACGATCATCTTTCTAAGTCAGCCACGTTCTCCAGTGCTATCCATCAAGCTACTCACCAAAACCCCAAGGGTCACGATACCGCAGTGCTCATCCTGGAGGTGAGGAGCTGAGGGAGTCCGGGAACCCCTTTCTCAAAGGCGACCCTCACCTGGATGAGGATAAAGAAGAAACATTTCTAAACGGATTAAAAAATTATTATTTTACATTTATTTATTTTTGAAAGACAGAGCATGAGTGGGGGAGGGGCAGAGAGAGGAGGAGACAGAATCCGAAACACGCTCCAGGTTCCCAGCTGTCGGCACAGAGCCTGATGCGGGGCTCGAACTCCCCAACCGTGAGATCATGACTTGAGCCAAAGTCAGACACTTAACTGACTGAGCCATCCAGGTGGCCCTAAATGGACTTCTTAAAAAATCAACTATATCATGTTGTCACTGAATACCTTAAGAGAAGAAGAGATTTCTTGTTTATTCTAGAATACTGGACTGAGAGGCCACTGTCAACCTCCCAGGTAAAGGGACTCAACTTCCAATTTTTTTAAAGAGTGTATTATCCAATGTGCAAACATCTCAGGGCCTGTGGCCTTGGGACTTTGCCTCCTCCCCAACTGCACATTTTCTTTTTGGCGACTGGTGAAATACTAACAGCAAAAAATCAATGTTTCTACTTTGTAAATTTCTGGGCATTTGGTAGGAGAAAAACACTGCTCCCATTTTTGCTTCTGCCCAGTGCTTGTTATTAGGGAGAACTGAGAGCTGGATGGGAAGGCGGGGAGACACAACTGGAGACTTGTGGCCGAAGCCTCAGAGTGACCCGGCCACGGTCCTCCCTGCTCTCCACCAGGTTCTACATTGCAACCGATCGGCAAGGACGGTCCACATACTTCCGGGAGAACCAGGGGCCGAACAACCTGGCCAGATGATTTCCTCTGACTGAGTGCCTACTATGTGCGCAGTGCCACGCTGCCTCGAGCTAGAAAAGTCCATAAAACAAGGTACTGGTCAAGCAGGACAATTTCCAATGTTAGTCCTTGTAAAGCAGAATGAGAACCCTGAGCCTCCCGCCTCTGCCCAAATTTTATAGTTCTGAAATTGCAAGCAGGAACCAAGTTACAGACTGTCCTAAGGCCAAACAATTTCAGAATCTTTAAAAGGAGACTCTGGAAGGTGGTCACAAAATTGAAAAGAAATTCACAGGTTAGGGACGCCTAGGTAGCTCAGTCGACTAAGCGTCCGACTTTGGCTCAGGTCATGATCTCGTGGTTCATGGGTTGGATCCTCACATCGGGCTCTGTGCTGACAGCTCAGAGCCTGGAGCCTGTCTTCAGATTCTGTGTCTCCCTCTCTCTCTCTGAGCCTCCCCTGCTTGTGCTGTCTCTCTCTGTCTCTCGAAAATAAATTAAAAAACATTAAAAAAAATTTAAAGAAATTCACAGGTTAAGCTGACCAAGCTTGGAATCACCTCTACCATTCCAATTTCAATTCCTCCAGTAATCCTTTCCCATGGTCCTGCTCTAAGAAGTCAAGTTTATTACAACGATGTCATGTTTAACAAATTTCATGTCTACACTATGACCACTGCTCCAAAAAAGGCAGAGTATCAAACTTAGAATGAGGAACTAAAAGGCTGCAGGATTCCATTCCTAGCTCATTCTTGACTTCGGCATGCCAACTCCTAACAGCCTTCCTCTCAGAAAAAGTACACAAATGGAAGAACCATTCTTCCAACTACACAACATGTACAGAAAATCTTGGTCCACACAAAATACTAACGTGAGTTTCCATACTCGAAGAGTCAAAATGCCTCTACTCTCCTTCAAGCTAACAAACCTCAGGCAAGCAAATAAACATTTCTACCACACAAACGAGTCCTGACAAAATGTAAACATTCCAAAGGGAACTTCAACTATCATTCGGAACGATGGCCACCCAAAGTAAAATTTCAGCACAGATGTCCCTTCTTTGTGAAATTCTCCTGGATTCCCAACCATCCCCAGGCGTGGCCTCTGTGGCACAACACTGTTATAACTTATAAACTGTATCCCTGTTAATGTGGAGACACAGAGGCCCCTGAGGAAAAGAGTCAGCATCTCAGCACCCAACGCCCAAGAGAAACTCAATAAATACTGGGTGATCCAAGGACTATAATGGGCTTGGGGCTTGAGTTTTGTTACCTTCGGCTTGCATGTACACAAACCAATGAAGACACGCTAAACACCTGTCAAACTTCTCCCCACCTGCCTTTCCCACAAGGTGAGCGATTGCAGAAGCCCCTGCTCACAGAAAAGGAGAAGGTGACAGTTCTGACTTGTATTTGACTTGACAACCTTTGCCGTGGGAACTGGTGGCCATAATGAACCATAATGAACAAGTGGAAGGTATAAGAGACCCTACAGAAATGTAAACAAACCTCCAATATACTCGGATTGAATCACAAAAGTGATGTGTTCATCATCAGGTTCTTTACCTTTTGAGATGTCCAAGCTGCTCTCTCTTCTACATTGGGACATGGAAGAAGCTTCCCAGAATGATCTTTGCCTCCCAAACAGAAGGGGATTTTTAGGTCAAAGTGGAGTGACACCAGCTAGTCCCACATTCAGTCCTACGGATGAGAAGAATGGAGACGTTCATACCCCAATTCACACTAACTGCAAAGAAAACCACCCACTCCCCAACGCTCTGTGGCCAACACAGAGGGAAGGAATAGTAAGTTTGGAGGGAGTAGTAAGAAAATAATTAGGTCAAAAATGGAGAAGGAAGGCAAACCTCTAAAACTCAAAAAGCAAGGAGATGGAGCAGTGCAGCCCAAATCGTCCTGCTGAAGACAGGGTTGTTTAGCAAAACAAATCCACCAGGACACGAAAGCCTCATGGCCAGTTTTTGTTTTTACGTTTCTCCACAAGCGAGAACAGTCACCAACAGGCTACAAAATGAACTTTTACTTCATACCTTCTTTATGCCCTTGTGTTTGGCATGATGGAGATGCGGAAAAAATACTGCAAAGCCTAAATAGCGAGTGGCCGTAAGATCATTTAATTTTCAAAAATCAGCTGGTCTAGACAGAGGAGAAGTCCTTAACCTGGGACCCACTGCCTCACATGAGGTCCATGGAGAGACTTGGTGGCAGTCACGGGCTTACTGGGGAAAACATCCATCTTCCTTCCTACTCACTCATCTCTTCAATAAAAGTCAGCACTGCCTTCAACTGTGAAGAGAGGTAATGACCAGTGGTACTGGCAACCCCGTGACTGTCATCAGGACAAACCACAGGACATTTTCATGTCATACTATACTTGTTACATATATTTCAACACAAATTCCCACTCATCACTATTTTGAAATTACAGTGTGGTTAGACCTGAGGCTGCATTTTGTTATTTAAGGTGTTAGAAAGAAGCACATACTTGTTTAACATTTTGATAATTGTTTCCATGTCATTTGTAAGTCTACATGTTTCATTTTATGCATTTTAAAAACACAGTTCTCAGGGCGCCTGGGTGGCTCAGTCAGTTGTGAACATCCAGCTTTGGCTCAGGTCATGATCTCACAGTTCGTGGGTTCAAGCCCCGCGTCGGGCTCTGTGCTGACAGCTAGCTCAGAGCCTGGAGCCTGCTTCGGTTTCTGTGTCTCCCTCTCTCTGACCCTACCCTGTTCGTGCTGTCTCTCAAAAATAAATTAAAAAAAAAAAAAAAACCACAGTTCTCAAAAGAGGTCCTATACTTCATTAGCTTGCCAAAGGGGTATGTGGGACATAGGAGGTGAGGAACAAATAAAGCTGTTCTGGGACAAATAAAGTTTCTATAGATTCTAACAGCACAATCACCAAGGCAGAAGGACAAGTACATCATTCCACCAAAGTTATTTCATAGTTGAAGAAAATTAAGCCACCACAAAGCCAAGTACCCTGTCCAAGATCACACAACTTTAGGGTGGGCATCAGCCTTACTGAGCATTTGCACCATGTACATTCCGACTTTCCTTATGTTCTCCAATTGTCATCACTATGACTAACTTCCTAGTAAATGGAGAAGAGGTATCATTTTTCAAAATTAGTAGAAAACCAAAACCCCGATGATAGAACAAGATAGATGTATACGGTACTCCTTTTCGTTCCCTGATCAACTATGGTGCCTTGATGGTTCCAAGAGCTGAACGTGATCTGTTCCTGAGAAAACAGTCTTTCAGAAGTGAGAAAAAAGTTGAGTTACATCATCTCTCATTCTCAGAAGCGTTCAAGGTATTTTGCAGATAGGCATTCACTGGTTAAGCACTGCCAATGTGGTATGAGTGGTCAGGGCAGTGGTATCACCATTTCGTCAATGGGAAAACTGGAGAATAACTATGAGAGATTGGTTCAAAGTCACAGAAGTCAATGGGAAGCCAGCTTCCTGATTCCAAGTTCATGGTTCTAACCACTACCCCAAGACACCAAGATCAAATATTTAGTTGATTACAATGCTTGTGAAACCTCTGTATGTTTCCCCCCGCCTCTAAACCAGAGAGCATTTTCATTTGATTCACAGCAGCAGACATTTCTGAAGGCTATGGGGCAAATATCCCAGAGAACAAATTCCAATGTACATAAGTACTTTTTTTTTTTTTTAACCTATGTTAGTCATCTAAATATCAAGGTCACGGATCCTGAGCTCAAAAGCCAAGTTACATACAACTTGCCTTCTAAGAAGAGAACAGTGTGGAACAGTTCCTTCACCTTTTAGTCAATCACCTCCTTACCAACCTACCGTATCTTATGGAACTATTATCATCTTACATTCAACACTGTTACTACAAAATAGTAGTATAATGGTTCCATTACAGATAGGAACCATAGGTCCTAAAACTATGAAACGTCACCCCTGCCCCAACTTTGCCTTAGATTTTCTCTTTTTATACAAACCACCTATTATTGGAAACCTCATTCTTCAAAGCATCCTTACATCATCTAACTTGTCCTTTTATTAACTCATCTCTGTCTCCAATAGCTTGGGTCTTTTTTCAATATTTAGTAAGAATGTCTTTCTTACATTTGTACTTAGGAAAAAAACAGTATTCACGGTAACATTAATTTCTTGCTAAAATTTCCCAAACCACTAGTACCAAAAAAAAAAAAAAACAAAAAAAACCCCCAAACACCCACAACCCCCAAATCATCAGGGCAATCATGTTGCAGAATCTCCATGAAGAGTCAAAGGTTCTTAACTCATTCATGCATGACTGTTAGCTGCCGGTCTCCTTTGGCCCCTCCCAGACCCCATCTCTCACTACCCATCCTTCCTACCTGCCACTTCGGACTCATCATTTTGTGTTCTGTGCACAGGAATCCAAATCTCTAGTCTAAGAACGAGCACTTAATTGCTGAACATTTCAGATGCTAGTTATCCACCACATATCACTGATCAAAATGTATCTCTTTACCCGGCCACTAATCCCTTTCCACTAAAGTCCCTGCCAGGGATCAATCAATGGTTGCCTTAACCAACGCCAAACTTTGCACCAATTCCATCCCACCTTAGAGTTTCTCTCCACCAAGAGATACTTAGGCCAATTTCTCTCCCTTGCCTAGTAAGTTGATTCGGCCCCAAATGGTCTATAATTTAGGCTCTAAATCCGCACAGACCAGGGCCCTTGGAGGACAGACTTGAGACCCCCTCCTTCAGGCTTGGGAGCCTTCAGGTAAGGCCCCCAGCGGCAACCTTACAGGCCTCTGGCCCTTTCCTCCCAACATTACAACCAAACCCGCTGTTGTCTTCCTTAGGATATATCCATTTCACCAAGCTCACCCAACACTAACCAGTGACATCCGAAATAGTCTTTGCAACTTTCAAAGGTCAGTGACTAGAGCCCCACTTTGGAAATCACTGTTGTGTCCACGACCCCCACAATGACTCAGTGACCTAGACATCACCACCTCACCTACTGAAGCCCTCTCCTACTCACACATGCTTCTTAGCTTTCACTTCCCCTCACCCTTCAACAAGTCACTGGCCTGCAAAGTCCCCTTTGCCTCTCTATCCATCTCCGGGGTCTCAAAGACCCCACCAAACTCAACCCGAATTCCCTTATTTAGCTCTCCATCTCTCCCCTCCCTGGACCCTCCACCCCAGGACCTTGGGACCGTCCCATCTCCTCATTTCGCCTCTCCAAGCACTGCTTGGGACACAACCTCTAAAAAATCGAGATGTCTCCTCCCCACTGCTCAGTGCGCGGTGGGCAAAGGACGTCCCTCCTCCTCCCCCACAGGTTTCTCCAGACTCAACTCACTAAATCCGCAACCTCGACCCCCGCCCCTTTTCTCCCCTCCCCCCCCACCCCCCGCAGCCTCCACGGCTCTCCGCGGCTGTGGCTGCCCCTGCCCCCAAACCGGCTCAAAACACGCGGACGCGGACCCGGCCCCCCCACCGCCCCCCTGGCTCTGGTGCTTCCCCTCCCCCTCCCCCCGAGGTGCCACTTACCCCCGAGGCGGGAGTGGGGGAGGGGAGAGGAGGAGCGGAGCAGGGGAGGAGGTTTTGGTCCGGGGCGGCTCTCAGCCCCGGGGGGCCGGGGCCGGGGCCAGCGGCAGCGGCGGC
>NC_043707.1:42079780-42137218 GCF_006229205.1 Suricata suricatta
CCCCCTCCGAGGGAATGTCACTTGTCCCCCTCCCGGACCGCGCGCAATGGTACCAACCCAGCCGCTTCCTCCTCCCCCTCCCCGGCCTTCCCGGAGAGGCTCCGCCCCCAGATCCCCGCCCACCAAGTAGCCTCGCCTCCTCAACCCCGCCCCTCTCCCGAATATTTTACTATGGAACCTCCCACCGCCAGCACCACCCCCTGCTTTGCATGGACACGCCCACGACGTCCCCGCCCCGGTTCGTCACCCTGCCAGAGGTGACGCCTACTCCCCACATTAAAGCGGCAGAGCCCCGTTTCTCAACTGAAAGCACCTTCCCAAGGGCCGGTGGGGTGGGAGGTGCGGCCAGGAAGGATATGTTCTTTCCCCGCGCCTTCCTCCCCGCGCACACGCTCTCCCGGACCTCCCCACCGTCTGCTGCAGCACTGGGGAGCAACCCAAGGGGACCAGTATAGGCGCGGAGGGGGGCAGGGCAGCGTGGAATTTGGCCATCTTTGACAGAAACGAATTGGAAGCTGCCAAAGGAAGGGGTCTTTCCCTCACGCTTTCCTGCTGCTCTGGTGCCGGCCTAGTCGTCGGTCTTCAAGGGCACCCCCTCCCACCTCCAGGATGCCACTAGCGCAGGTCCCGGGTTTTCACTCCTCAATCTGTGCACTGCGTTAGCGGTTGCCTGCTTTCTCCCTTCCCAAGGGAGCAGGCCCCTCTCGGGGTTGCACTCTCTCCTACCCTCTCCAAAGCTGGCTCTCGCAGGGTCCTGCAACGCGAAGGCTGGTGCCGGGTCTCTCCGTCCACGTCGAGCCAGCCCAGCCCAGCCCAGCCCCACTCGCGCGTCGCAACCTAGTGCCCTAGAGGACCTTCTGCCCAGATCCTCGAATGGCTTCACAACCGCTTTTCAATCGGAAGTATCGCTCCCCCTGATTTTGGGGGAGGCCTGTGCTTTGGAGGGCTCGAAGCCCAGGCGTCCCGGCACAGTCCCCTGTTACTTGCGAAGGTAACCCATTAGATTGCACTTTTTCTCAGAAGGAAAAATGACGGCGTCCTGGTGATCGCATGTTACTGAATAAAGCTCAGATTCCTGCTACTCCTGTTTTATCTTTGTGGCCCTCGTTGCTGCCTTGACCAACTGTAATTACAGACCCGTCTACTCCTCAATCCTCCCTGGTACACACTGTTGTTACATCTCTGTATTTGTGCTTTGTAGAGTCTTGATCACAACTCCGTGCACTGGCCCCACAGCCTTTCTGAATCAGTTAAGTGAAGGCTGCCTGTGTTCTCAGGTACTGTCTGGTCTCCCTGAAGAAAGAGGAGACAACATGGCCAAGAGAAGTAGATAAATTTGCTTCTGCTTTTGCTTACAACCCATAGGTTTAGCCAGGATACTTAATTCTGTGTCAGTTTCCCTGTCTATAAAGTAGGAAACCTCCCCTGGAGCAATCTTTTAACTAACGGTGCTGGTTGTAAAGAACCCTGAATGATACAGCTTTGGAAACCGTTTAAAAGTCTTGGGTGGCCTTGTAAGTTTCTATTCCATGTCTCCCCAGACTAGATGCTACGAAAAACTCTTTCTTTGTAGCAAGATGTTTTCTCTTTGTCTCGCATTATGACTAAGGATATAAATAAAGGGGAGGGAGACAATAGTATGTTTAAACAATACAAAGCAAAGATCAATTGCAGGATTCCAAATGAGAAACAATTAAAATGCTTTTCTGTCAAGTTTTGTTGGTAGGCAAGAACCTCTGTAAAAAGGCAGGAGGGAGAAGTAAGATAGGCACTTATGAAAAGACATCTAAACCCATGAATACACAAGAAACATTTGGGATTGCAAATGTAGGTGGAAAGAAGAGATTTACAGAGTGAACCTGTAAGAGAAAACCACTACTAAAATATAAGCTCCTGGGTGAGGTGTTCCAGACTAGATCATTTCTATGTAAAGTCAAGTTCACTATAACAATAACACATACAAAAAGTCTTAATTTTACTAGGCATTACACTCTCAACCTTATATGTCAAAATTCAAATTATTTACTGAGCCAGAAGAAAAATGTAAATGAATACTAACTGTGAAGCACTAGGGTAAAGGAGCAATAATATGAAGAATAACGTGTGCTAAAAGTCATGAAATCTAAAGGTTAGAGTCTCCATAGGAATGTTAAATTAGATGCATTGCACATGGGATAGAAATGCATTTAAAATATTATTTATCCTATCAGATAGTTTATCTTACTAGAATTTTTGTCTTCTGAATTCTCTACCTTCCATTCATTTCCATCTCACTTGAGAAATAATTCTATTTTGCTGGATAGAGAGCTAGAGCACTATATGTACATAAATACTAATGGACGATGATGAAATCATTTTTAAAAGCATCTCATAAATAAAAGCTTCAAACTGTTTCTGCTCCTCTAGAAATTCTAAGATAAAGCACTTTTAATCCAAACAGTTAACAAAGTTAAAAATTAAGGCTTTGACACTGAAGATTAATTTCACTTACTCAAAATTAAGGTTTGATTTCTTTTCTTCCTTTTTGAGATTTGCTTCTCATAATGAAGGTAAGCACTGACTCTGAGGTAAACATGGATGGTATAAACTTGGCCTCTTTCGTTTTTCCACTGATCACAGTATCTTTTATTTTAGTTTGCCTCCCGTTTGTTGTTGTTGTTGTTGTTGACCTGTAAATTGCACTTTCAAAATGTTTTTGTTCCCTTAGCTCTTGATAAATGTACACTAAAAGTTTAGGGTTGGAAGGAACCCCCTCCTGTCTTACAGAGGCGAATTCTAAGACACAGAAGTTTAATGATTTGCCAAGATTTTACCCATTTTTAAGGAGCAGATTTGAAGCCCAACACTCTTCAGCACTGTTCTGACTCCCAAGGGTTGTTCATTCCTACTTTTATCATTGTAGAAGAGAACAGAAGTTCTACCTCAGGATGTTAAAAGACTCAACAAGGCTGAGCCCACTCACCCAGCTGGTGGTAGGGCTGTCAGAGGCCCTAACAAATTCTTGCCTTGTTCAAAGCCCTTGGTTTGTCTAGTTTCCTGCTGCTTATACTGTTTCTTACCAATTCATCTACTTCATTGTCCAAACCAAAACAGGCAAGTTTCAACTCCAAAGGAATACTACCAAAAGAGTCATTTGGGACTGAAAATGAAGGGTTCAGATAGAATGACCTCTACCTGCATAGTGCTTGCTACATGTCCAATGCCATGATAAAATACCCAGCAAGCAATTTCTTCGTTAGGGTGCCCATGAAGAAGAAACAAATCTCCCTATCCCACTTTCCCCAGTCCCTGTAAGTCAATGGGGAGTCTCAGAGCTTCTCCCTACTGGGAAAACGTAAGGCTAAGTGTCTCTTTTGAAAGGAAGAAATCAATATTCCCACCTCCTTTCCTGCCGTTCCACCTGGGGCCATTGGCACTTTGATGTGAGCATGGGTCTTGTTCTGGGCTACCACAAACCTGCTGTCTGCAATCTGGAAATTGGAGGCATCCTCTCTGTGGAAGCTCTGACAGATCTGTGATGTGACATTCAGATTCCTCAAAAAGTTACCATCAATGTTTCTCTTTTGTTTTTTGTACTCAGACCTGTGTCGTTGTATCTCCTACCCTCTTTGTCTGCCATCAAAAAGTCAAGTCTTGTGACTTTCAGCCCGCTATTTCCGGAGCCCTGAATGATTGATATATAAATGCTGATCCTTAGGGCACCTGAATGGCTCAATCAGTTAAGTGCCAGCTCTTGATTTTGGCTCAGCTCATGATCTCACACAGGGATCCAGCCCTGCATCGGGCTCTGTGCTGATAGTATGGAGCCTGCTTGGGAATCTCGCTCTCTTCCTCTCTCTGCCCCTCCCCTGCTCATTCTCTCTCTCTCAAAAACAAATAAACATTTTAAAAATAAAATGTAAATATAAATGCTGATCCTCTAGCCCTGGTTTCCAATTTGAGCACAGCCCATCATAAATTAACCAGAAACAACCGGGATGTTCTACGTGCTCCGATCACTTCTCCCCAAATCTCTTCATCTTCATGCCAGTTCTTCACATTTGCCATCATAGTCCCACAACCCTTTTCCTCTTCAATCGCCACTAATTTACTTTTTCATTGTATTCTTCACCTCTTTCCCAACAAGAATTCTGAGTATTTCTACTCCTTCGTTTCATTTTCTTCTCCCAGACATCTCTCTAGGAATGGTGTCCCTCAGATACACCTATTTGATTTTTCCTGAGTATCCACCTTCCAAGCTGGAGGCCTCCCACTTCTCACAATCACCCTGTCCCTGGCTTCTCTGGAAGTGCAGTTTGACCACACCTCCATGGTTTGCATCCAGGTTGCCCTCATTTCCCACAATGCCTGTTTGGAGTGCCTGGCTACCCATGGTTCCAGTAGTGGAAATGCCTAATCTAAGATGCACCCATATTTTTGTTTCCACTCCTGGGCTGTCCGACATTACTAGAAAAAACCCACAAAACCAAGAAAGTGGGCCCCAACCAAACTGTAGGTGAGAGAGCCTCAACTGAACTTTGTTACTATTTACTGGGCAATTCTTCCATATATCCTTGTTACCTCCTATAACATTCTCCACAACAATATGCCAAATTTTATCCACTATTCCTACATTTCAAGACCTACCTTGTCATCTCACCCAACCTCTAAAGGAATTTTTTTTGCTTGGTTATTTCTCTTCCATTTACTCAGCCTTTGCTTTAATATCTCAGTAAAAATCTTTCTTACTCTGATCCTCTTCTTCCCTTTTCCTTTTATTCTCAATTTATCCAAAGGGTAACATTCTCACAATCCATTTTCCTGGATTCTGCTAGAATTCTCTTCAACATGGCCAAACCTAATTGCCCAAAGGACCCAATGAATATCCTTTCCTTTCTGAAACTCTTATAGCTTGAACCCCAAGACAGAATGTTATTCTGAGTTTGTCTCCTCCACCATATCCCCAATTTTATTCAGATGTAATTGACAGATAACATCGTATAAGTTTAAGGTATACAACAACAGTAGTTAACATCCTTCACCTCACATAGTTACTATTTTTGTGTGTGTAGTGAGAACTTCTAAGATCTACTCTCTTAGCAACTTCAAATATACAATATAGTATTGTTAACTATAGTCACTACATTCCCAGAACCGATTTATCTTATAACTGGAAGTTTGTACCTTTTGAACACCTTCACTCATTTTCCCCCACCCTCTACTTCCTGCCTCTGGTAACCACTAATCTCTTCAGTTCTTGTAAGTATGGGGTTTTTTTAGATTCTACATATAAATGAGATCATACAGTGTTTCTCCTTCTCCTACTTATTTCACTTAGCACAATGTCCTCAAGTTTCCTACTTGTTATTGCAAATGGCAGGGATTCCCTTCTTTTTTATAGCTGAATAATATGCCACTACACATACATAACACATTTTTAATCCATTCATCTGTTGATGAACACATAAATTGTTTCCATTTCTTGGCTATTGTAACCAAAGGGTGCAGATGCCTCTTGAGACAGGGATTGCATTTCCTTCATATAGATACCTAGAGGTCCGTCTCCTCTTTTTGTCTCCTAATTGTGAATGTTCCTTAAAGTCCTTGGCTCTTTCATCTTTCCCGTCTCCATGTCTCCGTACAATGCATCTCTCACTCTTCTAACCACGGCCGTTGCCCCTTTGCAGAGGACCAACACAACCTAGTGCCTTTGAGCTTAAATCCTTCATTTCTATCTAGTCAGCCCTCCCATCTAGAATCAACTCAACATGTCGAAAAACAAACTCTCCATCTTTCAAAATTAAGTCTCACCTCTGAATTTACTGTATTTAACTCACGCTCAAAACTTTGGAATAACCCTGATTCAAAATCTCCATCCATCCATCTCTTCTCAGTCACCAGTGCCACAAATTCCTCCTTAAATCAATTTCTTGTTTTCTGGTCCCAACTTGGGACTTCTGTAATTGACTCCAAATAGTCATTTCTGCCTCTAGCCTCTCCCCTTGTCAGCCAATTCTCCATATTCCTTCCAGAGAGGTCTTCCTAAAAGACTTGTTTATATATATTACAGTTCATGCAGTGCCTATTCTTGTCTAATTAGTGAAGCCCTACTTGTTCTTCTGGGCCCAACTAGGGCCTCTCTACCCTAAGATCTCAACGGTGTGCCCTGACAGGAACAATATTGCCTTCAGAGTCATCTACGACCTGAGTTTGATGGAATATTGTACTGCAATTTACTAGCTAAGTAACTTGAAAATGAAGAAAAAGAAATGTTCTTTCCTTTCTCATCCATTATGGAAGGAGGTATTTATATCACCAAATTTAGAACATAGCATGGATATGCAAACTTTTAATACCCTCTACCTTTTAAGGTAGTTCCTAGTCTTGTCCTATATCTGGAGAACAAAATCATATACCTCTGTGTTTTGCAATCATTTAGTCATTGCTATATTTATTGAGCAGCTACTAAATGCTGGACATCTTGAGGGAGGGCACAAAATATGAATCAGGTATCCAATTTTGTCCTCAGAATCTAATCAAACTTATACAGATGATTCATTCATTTCAAAAAAAGGCGGGGGGGGGGGTGGTTCAGGTATTACAGCAAAGCACCAAAGATCCAAGTAAGTGGACAAATCCCCTCATGTGGGGACCTGGGATCAATCTAGTTAAGAATACTAACAAGTAGACATTTATAATCAATTATAATAAATGCTATGAACTGGATAAATGCCAGATGTCCGGGGCACACAGCAGAGAGGCATCTAATCCAGACAGGAAAGTCACGGAATGCAGACCTGAGGGGAATCTCAAAGAACGCGTAGGAGTCAGCCCAGCAAAGGACTCAGCAACACGCAATGGCTCAGCTGTGTGACAGTGTATATAAATAACCACAATACAAGATAGAACGTAATAAATAAGTAGCAGAGCAGAGGCACAAAGTAAAATGGCAATCAGAGCAGATATATCATACCCGGGGTTGGGGGAGATGAGCAGAAACTGCTTCATGGATGGAGTGAAGGCATTTGAGATGGCCCGAAGTGGGTAGGGGGCAGGTTGAATCAGACCCGCAGTGGGGCTAAATCAGTGTCTTCTCCACATTCTCTGCAGCACCCTCACACAATGCCGTTGCCCCTTGACGGCTGCTGTGAGGATGACGATGATGATGGTGGTGGTGTCTAGGTTTTTCTCATAAAGTTGGCTCTTCTGATTTCCTACAGTGCTTGTAAGGGGAGACTAAAGATTCAACAGAGCCATTTCTCGGTAGAGGGATCCTCCATCGGACTGCCCGGCTTTGACTCCTGTCATCAGATGGCTGTGTGATCTTAAAAAAATTACTTAACCTCTCTAGGGTTTAGTCTTTTCTTCCATAAAGTGGATCAATGCCAGTATTTGCCTCTCAGGGTAGAATGTGAGGGATAAACGAATGACTGCATGTAGACATGTAGGACGAGCGCCTGGCGCATTGTAAGCGCCCGATAAATGTTGGTTATTATTACATTTCATCATCTCTTGATTATCCATGATGGGATTGGCTTTAGGGGGAGATTTTAGGAGCACTGAGGAGGTTACCTCAATACTTCACTTATTCTCACATTTAAATCTCCCTCACTGGTATCTCTTCAACTCTCCTAACACACTCCTCTAAACTCTGCCTTTAGAAATTCATACCTTTGGATTTAAGATGTCACTCCCCAAGCCCTTGGGAAGGGGAACACAACAAATTATTTTAATAATTTATCTGGCCAGACCTCCTTAACCATTATCTGTACAGAGGGAATGTTGTGGAGAAGAAAAGAAAGGCCAGTTCCGTAGTTTGGAGAACCTTCCTTGGAAATTAAAGTCAGGAGATGCTCAGAGGGCTTCCTGAAGGCAGTAGGTCCTCTGGGATTGGGGAGAGGGTCGAATTGGACAGAGATGCCAAGAAGTAACAAGGAAAACAAAAATAAGGTCATTTATTTTTAGTTTTAGTAAAGACAAGCTTTACTAATTAAGAGACAGTGCAGACCTTGAATTGGGGACTCTCCACTGACAGCCCCTTTCTCTATTCTGTGTTTCAGAATAAATAATTTCACTCAGGATTAATGGTGAATCATATCAATGAAGGAGACTATACAGGTGATGAAAAAACCCCTGGTTTTAAAGTCTGATGGGGCGCCTGAGTGGCTCAGTTGGTTAAGCGTCCGATTTCAGCTCAGGTCATGATCTCACAGCTCATGAGTTCAAGCCCCATGTAGGGCTGTGTGCTGACAGCTCAAAGCCTGGAGCCTGCTTCAGATTCTGTGGTCTCCCTCTCTCTCTGCCCCTCCTCATTCATGCTCTGTCTCTCTCCATCTCAAAATGAATTTAAAAAAAAACATAAAAAAATAAACTGTAAAACTTCCAACAACTTAGAAACTCTTTTAAAAAAATCTCAGAACGACTTTCACTTGTTTGCTTTCTTAGTTATCGTTTATCGATGAAAAGTTAAATTAGCATGTAATATGTGTCTTAGTGCCAAATTGAGAATTTCAGTAGAAGGTGAAGAAATAATCTTTGTCATGAATCTTACAGTCCAGTTGGGAAAACACAAAAAGTTTAGTGACAATGAGTTCCTAAGCTGTATTACAAACATGACAGACAGGACATAAACTTGACTTCTGGCGGGGAGGGACGGGTGCAGGGGGACAATGAGTAGAGTCTGGAGCAATCATCTGCAGCAGCAGAAGTTGAACTAGGCCTTGAAGAACAGGATTTGAGCATTGCAGAAGGGATAGTGACTCAGGAGGGATAGACAAGGAGCCAAGCAAGAGGCCAGAAGGAGAATGCTGTACGTGTGGACAGAAAATGATAATAGAAATGGTGATCACAAGCCATCACGACCGCTGTCCTTTACTGAGTATTTGGTACATGCATGCAGCAGGCAACAGTCTAAGGACTGTATTTACAGTGTCTCGTATAATACATACAAGTGATCCCACAAACTATGAACTATTGTTCCCATGTTACAGTCTAGGGGCCAGATACTTTGCGAGATAAAGTCACCTTCCTAAAATCAGGGGGCTGAGTGGGAGCTGAGCTGAAAACCCAAGTCATTCTGAGGTGAAAGCAGGTGTTGGGATCTGGGGGCAAATACAATTGAATAAACGGGGCAGGAATTCATTATACAGAACACAATAGTGAAGCACACACGAATGAGATACCGTGAGGTTAAAAAAACAAAAGAGCCACAGTTTACCAAACACTGCTTAATGGGACAGGTTCCTCTCTTAGAGTGTCATCCAGGATGTGATTTATAGTTATACCCATTTTACAGATGAGAACATCCAAACGGTAAGGTTTAATGACTTGGCCAAGTCTCACAGCTGTTAATTAGCATGCAGTTCAGATCGGAACACTCTTTCTTGCTACCATCCCGCCCTGCCTCTCTCCTTGAGCATGGGGAAGACTGGGTAAAAACAACACTACTGCAATTTGCATAGTAGTCTTTAAAGCCTTTCCATACTCGCAGACACATCTGATTATGATGACCATGTGCTGGGTTTGGAAGAGACCTCCCTCATAACGAAGAGGAAGAGTCAAAACAATCATTAAAATAATATTAGGCAGCACTGAGCGTTCCCCATACAACCGGCCCCCTGCTGAGGGCTTTGCACGGATTGTATGGTTGACTTATACCAACCCTATGAGATAGGCTCGGTTATCAATCTTCGCTTGCACATAAAGAAACTGAAGCTCGCAAAGGTTGAATAACTTAATGAAGGAGGCTGGGCTCAGATAAGTTGCAAAACTCACCCAAGGTCATGTGACAGTACGTGTGATTCTTGGACAAGAGCACAGCCCCCGGCTCCCCGTCCATGCCTGCCCTTCCGTGTGTTACTCTTCTAACAATCTATCCGTACCTTTGGGGAGGAAGACAGAACCACAGCAGACAAGGAGAGACACTCGAAGGCTGTAGAAATTTAGGTGTGAGGTGATGCAGCCCCAGAAAGGGTAACAGAAAGGTGAATGAAGAGGTGAGGCACCTAGGCGCCATTGGAGGAAGGCAAGAGTAGCTCATTTCTGAAGCACGTGAACACAAGAGGAAGGAAAAGAGCTTAAGTTTGGTTTCTAGCCTAAAAAGGGTGGAAGTGGTGGGGTTGGGGGCAGAGGGAGAATTGTGGTCAGAAACAGCGGTAGTTCAAAACCAACACTGGTCCACCGTGAGACACACTGTATGCCAACTAGGGGCAGCCATGATAGAAAAGACAGGTGACATCAAGTGTTGTGACAAGGGAGGGCACTATAACCCACTCATGCTGCTGGGGGAAATGTAAAATGGTGCGGCCACGTTCAAAAACAATTTAGTAATTTCCTAAAAAGTGAAACGTAAGTTGACCATGTGACCCGACAGCAATGCCACCACTAGGTGTCCACCTAAGGGAAATAAAAACAGGCCCACACAGACTTGTGTGTGAGTGTTCTTTAGCAGCCTTATTCTAACAGCCCAAAAATGGAAATAATCCAAATGTCTATCAACTGATGAATGGATAAATAAAATGTGTTGTGTTCCTCAGCAATGAAAAGGAACGGGGTACTGACTCACACTATAACATGGTGTACCTCCAAACCACTGCATGAAGCCGGACGCACAAGACTGTAACCCGCATCATTTTATCTACATGAAATGTCCCAGGAAAGGCAAATCTATAGAGACAGAAAGCAGATTAGTGAGGTCGGGAAAGGGGATCAACAGCAAATGGGTATGGGGGATGTTTCTGAGAGGAAGCACATGTTTGAAAATTGGATTTGGGTGGTAGTTGCACAACATGAAATTTGCCCCCCAAAAAATCAGTGAATTGTGTACTTAAAATGGGTGAACTTATGGTATGTAGATTGTATTACACTAATAAAGCTTTTTTTTTTCTTTTTTGGAAAGCGAAGCTGGCTTGTGAGGAAGAAGAAAGAGTTGTTTGAGAATTCTAGGTGACCACTGGATACTGAAATGGAGATGTCTTGCCAGGTGGGAGGGGAGGCTGGAGAATAGGTAAGAGAGGAAGCAATAAAAAGGAACAGGTTCACCCAAGAAAAAGGCACACTGCAGAAAAGGAAGATGTCAAGGACAAAACCTTTGGGGCAGGAATGATGCTTTGCCTTGGTTCATATGGTGCTTGCTCTGGTAGCAACGTGTCCAGGCTAATATTAACATTTGCTTTTATTTTCTTTTTATATAAATATACTTACTTATATTGCACCCACTGGGAGCAGAGGGATGTGCCCAAGGCTTGGCAAAGGGCAGGGTCAGTCTATGTGGGAAAAATTGCCTCTAAGTGACTAAAATACACAAGGAGAAGTGGGAACAGACTGAATGTGTTCCCTGTATTTTGCTGCTAAAAAGAGAAATGCACAAGCACTTTCACCAGATTAGAAATAACATCAGCATTAGGGAGTGTGGTGTTTCAAGAGCAATGATACTTCACTTAGTCACTAACCACCACCCAGGGTGGATATTATGCTGGACCACCCCCGGCATCAGGCTCCTTGGCCTCCATGTTGACTTCTGCCTTTAGAAGGAGCCAGCAATTTTCAAGGAGACTCTGCAACTGCTTTTCCCACTTCAGAATGCAGCGACCCTAGGGGCCCTGGCTGGTGCCAGGTTCTTGTTTTCAGTCCAGGTCTGATCTCAGGGTTGTGGGAGTGAGTCCCACATGGGGCTCTGTGCTGAGCATGGAGTCTCCTTGAAATTCTCTCTCTCTTTCTCTCTGCTCCTCTCAATATATACATATATACATACACAAATGCAAGGAACTGTCTTCTTCCGGCCCCCACCCCAGGACTTTGGGGAGGGGATCCTTCCAAGCTAGGGACTAAAGAGCCTCTCCTTCCTCCAAAGCCTAGCAATCCTTAAATGTTTCATTTTCACATCTCTGGTGAAAGTGAAACAAATTTAGACTACTGTCCTTGCTTGCAAAATACAGGGGGAAAAAAAGAATCTGGGATCTCCAGATAGAGGCAGTGGAGTATAGTAAAGGAAGCCCAGGGTCAGCCACACTGACCTCGGCTTCAGGACCACCCGCGTCACATGGTGGAGGGGGGGTGCAGCTCTTAATCCCAGGTCACTTGGAGACGAAGGCTGGATTTGGATAGAGGAAAAAAATATACGTTTTCTACATTTTCTTCCACTAGCTGGAATTTGTCATTTTCTTTAAATACGAGCACAGGCAATAGATCAAGACAGCACGGACCATCCAGGACTTGTTCCCCAATAGAATCACAGATATTTTTGTATCACCTTTCAGTTGTGCCAGATATCACAAATATCGCTTCAACTCGTCACTGATGACACAATTCCAGGAGTTGTTAAATTTGCCAGTAGACCTTTTTCTTAATGTTCTAACAAAGGAGCATGTATGTTAGTATATCACGGATTTGATGCTTTTGGTATTTTGATCATGTTTCATTATAACTAGTTTTGTGACACCATGCATTTCATTCTATGTGTCGAAAATCATCATTCTAACCCATAGGGTGTCACGAGACTGCCCAAAGTGGGTCCACATCCCAAAAGAGCTGAAGGACCCCGGGGCTGGAACAGGACCCCGGGGCTGGAACAGGACCCCAGTCCCTCTCCAGCATCACCAAAAAAGAGCCTCCCTACAAGGCAGGGAATCCTACCATTAGAGAACATTTCCTTCGGGTTTTTAAGATTCCCATTAAAATGCAAATGCCCCCAAAGGAGAAGAACTTCTCCGAGTGTTATTTGTTAACCCCTTAAATGGGGTTGTTTACCAGCTAGCTGAGCACAACACCCTACAATTCAATTAAACAAACATTTATTGAGCTCCTGCCACGGGTAAGGAACCAGGCTTGGGGAAAGAGAGGGAAATCCTCGAAGGTTTCACCTCTCAAGGGTGCTTGCAATCTAGTAGAAGGAATAAAGCAAAGCACAGAAAGGGCAGGAGGAGGCAAACTGCAGGGGAGGAGGGCAGGGAGCAAAGCACGTTCTGTGGACCGAATGGCTCCGAGGAAAGCGATCCCTTCAGGCATACACATTCCATGGACCTCAGAGGACAACCTGGGCCAAGTTCACTGCCCAGGGTGGCGTTCACCAGGTAAAGTAAAGCACTAAAGACACTTGGCGGTTGAGTTCCCGGTGAGGTATAAAGGGCCCGCGAAGCACACAGAGGAGGGAGTGACTCGGGGCCGGTGGGGGCAGGGGAGAGTCGAGAAAGACTGTTGGTTGTGATGAATGTGGCACGGAGGAAGTGACACATGAGCTGAGCCTATAGGATAAGTTTTTTAAAAGAAAGAAGACTGGGGGAAGGGAGGGGGGAAAGAAGGGGGGAGGGGCACCGCATTCCTGGCCGAGGTCTGCGTGCAGGGCCTGTAGCGAGGATGCCTTTAAAAGTGAGAGTAGGGACAGCGAGGGAGCCAGGCAGGAGATGGGACTGGAATTGGAAAACCGAGTTGGGCTGTGAAACGGCTCTTAAATTTAATGTGGAGGAATTTGCACCCCATACCTTTGGAACAATCAGAAAAGTCTTCAGGAAGGAGGGCCTTCCTAGTTGAGCTGGGCCATTACAGTATCGGGAAAATTTCTGCAGGTGGAGACGGGGCGGCGAGGCGGGCTTCAGGCTAACCAACAGCCAACAGCGGAGGCAGCTGGGGCCGAATGCACCAGGCTCTGGGAGACCGCGCCGTCCGGGGTGGGGGCGGGGGGCGCGCACCTGGGGGCGGGAGCAGGACACCTGGCCGGAGGGGACGGGCGGGGTGGCGTGGTCACCACTCACGTTCTTCTGGCCCCGAGCGGCCCCACCAGGTCAGAGCCCGGGGCGGAGGGGGGGGGGGGAAGTGCTGGAACCTGTTTACCAAATGCCCTGGGTGCTCTTGATGCGCAGTGACATTGCTGAGGGGCTGCTGCGTAGGAGACCCGGCTGAGAAGGAAGGTGGGCTTCGAGTGCTGGCTAGGAGTGTGCACTTGGGTTGGGAGGCCACTGGGAGCTGCTGAGAATGGACCCAGCGCGCGAGAACGGTGTTTGGCGAGCCAAGGGCGCTGAAGGGAGATGGAGGGGACAGAAGAATTTAGGATGGAAAGTGTGGGGGCCCAGGAGAGGGCTATTCCAGGGGTCCAGGAAGGGAGTCATGAGGGTCTGAATCACGGCAGTGGGAAGAGGAGGGAAGCGACGAATGTGACGATGCTTGGTGACAGACTCTACGTGGCTCACTGGGCAACTAAAGTAGGTGGAGGGGCTGAGTCACAGATTACTCCAGGGACTGGAGCTGGGCGATGAGGGTAACAGCATGACCTTTACAAGAAAAGTGGGGGAGTAGGAAGGCTGTGTGTTTCGGTGTAAATCGGTGGCACAGAGGCCAAGAGTTGTGTAGATTTTTGCTCTGAGGGAGGAGACACAGGTGGCCCACCAGGACTGCAAGGGGGCAGAGGAAGGCTGCAAGACCTGTGTTGATCACCACTGTGTTGAGGGCCTGGTCCCCCAACGGGGTGGTGACAGGAGCTCTGAGCTGTAAACCTAGGCCAGTCCCCTCTCTTCTCAGGAGCTCCTGTTTCCTCTTTGGAAAAGCAGGTGATAATAAAACTTATCACCCACTCATCTCATGGGAGTACTGGAGAGCAACCAATATACATACATAAATAAGTTTAAGGCACTCAGCGAGAACAAAGTGTGCTAGAAATGCTAAACAATAATAAATTCAGCCACCTCCTCCACCACCATAGTAAACAAGGTGTCTTCTTTCAAAAACAGATGTGGTTATCCAGATACTAACTTTGAGGCTTTTAATAAGAAGTCATGGAGTCTAAACTCTTGATTTTCAAGAATTCCCTCATTAGAGAATCTGAGGGACCCTAATACCTCCATCAAACGGAGGCCTGGACCAGACTCCCGTTAATCAGGATGTAAATTATTTTATCGCCCCACCTTCCCATTCCTGGTATCAATGTGTGAGTCATATCAGCATCCAAGGTACAGGCAGAGTCCCTCCCCCCACCCCTAAGCTGCACTCTTCGTCACACCCCTGAAGTCCTTCTCTTGGCAGAATGGTGCCGTATAAAATATTCAGATCCTAGGTGGGATGTGTGCAGTCTACAAGGGAAAGGAGGCTGTCAGAAAAAGTAAAAGAAAAAAAATAGCACTCCTAAAATGACAAAGATTGCAAATCCATTTTAAAGGAACACATCTCTAATGTGTTCCGTGCATAAGCACGTCTCTTAATAAATCCCACGCCAATCTCTGGCCCCCTCCCTCCCAAGAGCAGACCCAATAGGTAATAACTCCCCTCCTCTGTGGAAAAATCCAATTTTCACACCTGGTAAATGAAATAACTCCACTGTGAACCAAGGTCGGGTTGGGGTGAGCCGTTAACAGAAGGTTAGGGGCTGTGCATCATGTAACAGCTCTTCTGGGAACCCCTTTCAGAGATTTGTTCTTTTTATGCCAGTTGATACTATTCAGCCAGAAAACCTCCAACCTCCTGGGTTACAAAAGCTGAAGGCTTTGTCACCTGGAGTGGTTATGAATGAGTACTACGGTTCACGGGTCACAGATGTGTGAGGCCTGGCTCTGGCCTTTACCTCTTGTTTGGTAGGAAGTTTCCTTACGATTTGTGTACTTGCAGGAGATAAGCTTAAGCTGCATTCCTGACAAATTGCCCATGAGAAGGGGTGATGCTACTGAAATTTACCACCGTAAAGGAGTAATACACTGAAGGAATAAAAACGTATAATGCCCAAATCCAACTAGGATCTATGTACGGTTCAGACCTAATCAGGAACAACAAAGTGGACGTTCATAAGGAATCAACAACAAAACACACATACACACACACACAATACAAAAACAAAAAAAACATACACATTGGGACCCTGAGTGGCTCAGTTGGTTAAGCATCAGACTCTAGGTTTTGACTCAGGTCACGATCTCACAGTTTTGTGAGTTCGAGCCTCACATCCAGCTGCCAGCACGGAGTCGGTTTGTGATTCTCTCTCTCCCTTTCTCTGAGCCCCTTCTATGCTCACACTGTCTCAATCTCTCTCAAAATAAATAAATAAACTTTAAAAAACCCACAAAAACATATACCTACGGAGAACTGGAATGTGGGCCAGGAACACATCCCAGGATACATAAGAATTTAGCAAAGGCGACATCACAGGTAAGTAGGGGAGAAGGAGGATTACTCAAGACACACTGTTGGCATAACTGTTCTACTGTTTGGAAGAAATTTGAGATCCTCCTCTCACATCATATAATAAGAAATTCTAGAGGGGTTAAAGAGATAAATATAAAAATGAATCAGTTTTAAAAAAACTGGAAGAAAATGTAGATGAATATTTATCTGACCTTGGGGATAGGGAAAGATATTCTCAGAATAAAATCAAAGGAAAAATAAATAAATAATTCAATAGATCTGACTACACAAAAATGTACAATTCTATATGTAAAAAAATCATAAAACTAGAAGACCAACAGCCTAATAGAAACAGTATTTCCAACAAATAGGATTTTAACAAATATAACTGAAAAGGAAATTAACATTAGTCTCCTAAGAGCGCATATAAAGCAATATGAAAAACATAAATACCTGAGTTGAAATTTGACATTTCAATTCTTAACACTTCAAAATTTACCATTTCACACCCACAGAAAATTAATAGAAAAAATATCACTTGAAGACATCACTCTAACTAGGGATTGAAGAAATAGTAAATCAGTTGTATTTTCTATGATGGCCCAGCACATGGTAAACACTTTGTAAATATTTGTTGACTTGTTCAGATTGAAAATAAGTAAGAAAATTCCACTGGCAATTTGTAGGATCACATACCAATGCAGGGGTCAGCAAGCTATTTCCGTAAAGGGCAGACAGTAAATACTTTGGGGTTTGTGAGCCATACAGTCTCTGTTGCAACTATTCAGCTCTGTCATTGTGGGCCAAAAGCAGCCACAGACAAGACGTCAATGAAAGAACATGACTGTGTCCCCAAGATCTGTTCTTTGTGCAAACTTAAATGTGAATTCCATATCATTTTAACTTGTCATAAAATAATATCCTTCTTTTGATTTCTTTCACCCACCCATTGAAATGTGTAAAGAAAAAAATCCATTGTTAGCTCTTGGGCGATACAAAAACAAGTCACGGGACAGATCTGGCCCTTGGTTCATAGACTGGCCTGTCCTAGAGCAACATTTCTGGAACTCAGTTTAACACTATGTATCAGGAGACTTTGAAAGGCTTTGACCATACACAGGTTGGCCAGTATTAAAATAATCAGGTACAAATACTTTTTTAATTAAAAAATTAAAAGTATATACCCTATTCCCTGGTTTTCCCAATAATTCCCCTTTCTAGGAATTTTTTTTATCTTTTATTAAAAATTTTTTTTAATGTTTATTTATTTTTGAGACAGAGAGAGAGAGAGCATGAGCAGGGGAGGGGCAGAGAGAGAGGAAGACACGGAATATGAGGCAGGCTCCAGGCTCTGGGCTGTCAGCACAAAGCCCGATGCAGGTCTTGAACCTATGAACCGTGAGATTATGATCTGAGCCGAAGTCGGATGCCTAACTGACTGAGCCACCCAGGAAGCCCTCTAGGAATTATTTATAAGGAAAAAGAAAATGTGGACACTCAGAAATTTTTACAAGGAAGCATCTAAACATCAGCAGAATGGGGATGGTCAAGTGTACCCTCGTACATTTATACAGTGAAATATTACACAGTCATAAATCTTTCCAAGAAAACAATGCTCACGATATAAAGTTATGTGTAACAAAACCAGAATACAAAATGTATATATCCTAATTTTTCAAAACATATGTAGGGGTGCCTGGGTGGCTCAGTGGGTTAAGCGTCCAGCTTCAGCTCAGGTCATGATCTCACGATTGCGGGTTCGAGCCCCGCGTCAGGCTCTGTGTTGATGGCTGGCTTAGAGCCTGGAGCCTGCTTCGGATTATGTGTCTCCCTCGCTCTCTCTCTGACCCTCCCCTGCTACGCTGTCTCTCTCTTTGTCTCTCAAAAATAAATAAAAAACATTAAAAAAATTAAAAAAAACATATGTAATACAATTTACATAGATAGAAACATGTATATTCATAGAAGGATTAAGGAAATGAATTAAAACATGAATAGAACTCTAGAAGCTGGGTTTGTGGGTCATTGCATTTTTCTTTATTCTTTTGTCCCAATTCTCTACAGAGAATCTTTATTACTTTTGTAATAAAAAGAATACACTGGGGCGCCTGGCTGGCTCAGTCGGTGGACGGAGCAAGTACCTCTTGATCTTAGAGTTGTGAGTTTGAGCCCTGTGTTGGTTGTAGCGATTGCTTAAAAAATAAAATCTTTAGAAAAAGAAAGTTTCCTAATATTACAGTTAAAATAAAATAAACTGCGGCAGGGGTGGGGGGGAAAGTCCAGAAACCTAAGTTCACATAGAACATTCAGAGAAGAAAAAAAAAGAAAAGCCTTTCAAATGCCACCTAAATGTAAAATCTTGACAAAATCTGCAATGGAAACCAGACCCAGGCAACTGAAAGTCGCCAGGGTCTAAAATTCATGCAAAATCACCACAGGAGGGGAAAAAAGTTCTGATCAAAAGCAGCTGAGACCCGGAATCGACAACTGCCCCTGCACTGAACACATCCAGAAAAAGAAGCAGGAGATGAAAAGGCTGCCTAAGGTGCTTGTGCTCAGTGGGGCTGGTAGGGGGGACAGATGGCTTCTTGTTCCTGCCCCCAGGCACCCCCCATCCTCCCCCAAACAATAAACCCTGAAGCAGCCCTTGCCTCAAGCTTTGGAAGGACAGAATTCACCACCAAGGCTTGCATCTTTTATTACAGTGTGGAAGAGGTATGGCTTCTCTCTTCCAAGTGTTATTAGCCATTTACGCCCAGGTGCATCTTTTTGCCAGAGTGAGGGGTTAGGGCAGTTTAAAGAGATGAAAAGTTCCCTCAAGCACACTTTAATGATTTCACAGTTTGGTCTAGAACCTGACCCATACGCAGTTAGTGGGTGGCTATCCTCTGGGAAGCTTACTGCGTACCAGCTGATATACCAAACCTTTATATTAGTTGCTTCAGTTAATTCTACTAAGAAGCCAAGGAGGAGGACTTTTCCCAACATTAACCAATTGTCATACCAGTCAAGACAGACCAGATAAGACCTGGAGGGCTCAAATAGTTTGCCCAGGGTCATCTAGGTAAGAAGAGCCAGGTTCCAAATCTTTTTTTTCCTTAAGTTTATTTATATATCTTGACAGACAAAGCACAAGGGAGGGAGGGACAGAGAGAAAGAATCCCAAACAGGCTCCACGCTGTCAGTGCAGAGCCCAACTTGGGGCTCGAACCCATGAACCGTGAGATGGTGACCTGAGCCGAAGTTAGACACTTAACTGACCAAGCCACCCAGGTGCCCCTCAAATCCTACTTCTAAGTTTTCGGCACCAGTGGCTGAAATACGTCTAATTCTAAGGAGAGGCAGAGCAGAGCACAAGTATTACCACCAAACACACCAGGGTTCAAGTTTCAAGATCATAGCATGGTTGACTTCTCGGGGCCTCAGTTTTCTCACCTATAAAAATGGGAATCATAAAACCTATCTCTCAGAATTTTTGCAAGTTCAAAACTAACATAATGAAAATACCTAGTCCTCAATAAATGGTTGCTGTTAAGAGATGTGTGTGTGTTTTATTTTTTACCTTTTGCTAAGTCAAAGCTTTGTCAGAAGGTCTCTTCCAGGAAAACAAAAGAAAATTAAAGTCAGGAAATTCCTTAGGTGACTTGGGAGAAGGCTTTTTCTTCCCTTCCTTTCCCAGAGATCTTTAATTCTTTGCTTTTCTATTTAAGATAAGGGAAGCAGGTTTGAGACACCAGGTTGGGAAATGGTAATTTAGAGCATGTTTATACTTTAAAAATCAAGTGTAAACTCTCTAAGACCACAAACCACTGCTCATGGTGCTTTTTCTAAAAGAGCAGGAGCAATAAACATATTCCTGTAGGAAGACTCTGTCTCGCAGAGCCCATGAGATGAGCCGAAGGAGAATCTCCTACCCACAAAGAGGAAGGTGGTAACGTCCTTCACTTCCTTTGTGGTTTTAACCTAAACCACAAACTCCTCCCTTTTAGCTATAAGTCGTTTCTTTACATCCATTCAGACGTGTGTTAGCATTCTCCCACCTAATATGTCACTGCTTTCTCTGCCATATGGATAAAGATCATATGCTTCTCTTCCTCTGAAGAAAGCGTCTCCAGGCACAGAAATGGTTTTGAGCTGCTCTCACAACCCATGCGTTCTGTAGCTGCCTGCATGGGAGTCTGTTCCCAGAGATCTCTGGAAGATTCCAGAGTTCTTCCGATGCCTAGGCCTGTGGCTTGGAGGCAGAGAGGATGAATAAATGTACTGTACATCAGTTAGGCAAAAGAGGAAAAGGTTTCTCTTCCAAAATGAATGAGAACATCAGGGTTTTCAGTTGAAGACAATGGAGAAAATATAACGTCCTTGTTTTGGCTTAGGATTTTTGGTTTTTCGTTTTTGGTGTGGGGTTTTTTTCATTTTTGTTTTGTTGCTGTTGTTTTGTTTTAGAGTAGAAAGACGAATGAATGAAAGGGGGAAATAAATGCAATGCTCAAGCCAAGGAAAGGAAAATCAGAAAATCCCCCCAAAGTGGTAGGTTCAGGAAGGTGGGCAGACAGCTGTCTCCTCACTGCTGCTGTGGTTCCCGAGTTAATATTTGCCAGACTTAGCATTCCTGTGAGTGCCGTTGGGATAATGGGCCCCACTCAAGTGTCACGTGAGTTCTCCATCTCAGCCGAGGGACAGGATTTCAGCCATATCACACACAGCTCTCATTACTTGTAAGGAAATGATCTTACTGAGGAAAGCAGCACAAACCATAAACACATTTACTCAAGGCAAAGCTGTTAGGTGTACCCCTCAACGTCATGACTAACACATTATGCTGGTCTTCGCTGCTCATGTCCGAGTCCAGAATAGCATTTCCTAAGAGTAGATCCAAGAGCCACTTCAGGTCATGAGCTATGTTATGAGAGGGGCACTCTTGGGCTTAGCTTTCTTTTCTGAAGGGGTAGAATGACTATCATTTTCTAGGGAAGAATTTACTAAGCACCATCTATGTCAAGCATGTTATCTATTCCAAATTGTAGAAAAAAGAAATTTCTTTATCCTTGAGAAGCTTATGATCTCCTTAGGGAACCAGTGGGCCAAAAGTCAGGATTCTAAGGCTAGAATCATTAAAGCCATCCTCACTGGTGCCTTCCCTCCATCTTTTGGGTTAAATAGCAACAATAACAACATTGAGACCTGAGGAGCCTGAGTGACCATCCTTGGTCACCCAATTAGTTAATTTGCAGAGATGGAACCCAAATTTTCTAACTCCAACACTGAGGACCTTTCTCTCATACTTTACCTATACTTCAGAAAGAAAAGCTAGAACAAAGAACTGCACAAGTCAATATGATACAAGCCACATGTACAGAAGTGTTATGGCATGCAAATAAAGGGAATGCAAAGTCTGAATTGAGTTAGTCCAGAAAGGTTTCTTTGAAGGAAGTTCTGAAGGATGGGACGGGCAACAGTTGTCAGAAACTCAGCTCCATCAACATTTCTGAATGCCTAATATGAACGAAGCACTTGACATAAAGAGGAGGAATGCAATAAGATGAATATCACATGGTCTTTACTCTAAAAGACAACAGTGCTACTAAGTTTATTAATGACAGAAGGGGAGTAACTGAAGTCACACAGTTATTAGCCATCAGGAGGAGAAAGGCAGATTCTTGGAAATACTGTGAAGGCAAAGAAAAACTGGCCTGGAACCAGGAGGGAATATTCTTGGAGAGGGAGACTCAAAATGTATTGAAGTGTCACAGAGGAGGGAGGTTTGCTAGATTTAAGCTGGATAAAGGGGGAACAATCAATTAACTTCTAAAACATTTGGAGTTTGTCCTTATAGACATACTGCCTTAGGTAGCTAGATTCACTCAGAGCTTGATATCATGAAGACATTAAACACAGATAGACACACACACAGACACACACAGACACACACCTCCTAGGCAGCACTGCTCTAAAGCTCATCCTGGTCAAATCCCAAAGACAAAAGGTGCCTCAGAGACTGATCCAACATAACATTACAAATGAAAAAAATCAAGGTCCAGAGAAACAAAGCAAAAACTTATTTTTTCACTAAGAAAAGCAAAAAAGGTCGGGCCCCAAACTAGAGCCCCTTTGTTCCAGTTCTAGTGGGTATATTGTCTAAGCCAAAAATTGGAACACAAAATACACGTGCATTTGTAAGCATAATGGAGCAGAATATTTAAAATAAAGAAAAAAGGTTACTGTGTCCTAGATGATGCTTCCAGAACATTCCATTGCATTGGTCTTTTTGTTTTGCAAAGGCACGTTTTAGAAGAAAACATAGTCTACTCCCGAGTCAAGGGAGATTTCCACAGCCATAAAAGAAGCATTGGAGTCTATCTCCATCCAAGATGAGCCCTTCATGAAAAAGAAAAACCACAGGGACTCTAGACAAGTCTCTGATAAACAAAATGAGATGATAAATAAGACCATCAGTTCCCAGGGCACCAGGTTTTCTACAAAGCCAAGTATGCGTAGGGCTCAATAAATTCTAAATATAAACTATAGCAAGCTGATGATGACCTTGGCTGGTGTACTCCTTGGGTATCGTAAGACACTCAGACCACACAATTTTAACCTGGCTTACCTGTTACTTGTATAAATGCAAATCGAATTATTTTAATATCATGGTTAGATCACTTCTGGTTACTTAACAGCCAAAAAAGGGGTGCCTGGGTGGCTCAGTCGGTTAGGCATCTGACTTCAGCTCAGGTCATGATCTCATGGCCCATGAGTTCAAGCCCCCTGTCGGGCTTTGTGCTAACAGCTCAGAGCCTGGAGCCTGCTTGAGATTCTGTCTTCCTCTCTCTCTCTCTCTCTCTGTCTCTGCCACTCCCCTGCTCATGCTCTGTCTCTCTCTGTCTCAAAAAGAAATAAACTTTAAAAATCTTTAATAAAAAATAAAATAAATAAAAGCCAAAAACCGCCCCCAATATTAGCACAATACTTCAGGAAGCTTAGTAAATTATTCTTGCGCTAAAATAGTCATCCAAGATATACACCAAGCCCCATCCACACAACATAACGTAATGATGATGTCCTTTATATAAAAGAGATTTTTTCCTCTTTTGGTGGGGCTAGATTTGCATGAATTCATCCTCACTTCTTCACCTAACTCCTTTAGGTAGGTGATACCAGACACCAGAAGCCGAGGAAGTTGCTAACAGTGACGAGAACCCGTCACTCCCACCTCATTACGCTGGTACTCCATGAACAGCCTGTAGAAGATCATCTTAAGACTTAGTCAGAACAGAAAAACCCAGGAAGATTCAGGACTCATGCTCGATGATGTCATTATTGTCATAAGTCAAAAAGCATTTCTCATTCATTAGTCCCAGTACCATTCATAGCATTCAAATTTCAGTATATCGCCACAATGTTTAGTAGGAGTTTTGTTTAAAAATAGACTCACAGAGCTTTGTGCTTTTGGTTTCTATGTATTGAATTTCTCATTCTCACCTCCCGTCTTGGCCTAGAGTAGGAAGTGAGCTAATTTACTGTTATGATTTAGTGTGGGCTACGGTGTTGGGTCAAGAAATAACGCCTTTCAAAATGGATATATCTGCGTATGCATAGAATAGCTCCAGAAAGGCATATGCAAAACTAGTTACCTCTGAAGTGGCTGAGGGATGGGGTGGAAGATGGAAGGGGACCTTTTCATTTATACACTTGGTGAACTTTATACTTTGTGTATCATCTACTCATTGCAAAAAAAAAATTATTTGCATAAAAAATTTTAATGAATAAAACTGTTGAGTTTCTTTTTTAATTTTTTTAACATTTATTCATTTTTGAGAGACAGAGAGAGATAAAGCGTGAGCAGGGAAGGGACAGAGAGAGAGGGAGACACAGGATCCGAAGCAGGCTCCAGGTTCTGAGCTGTTTGCACAGAGCCCAACACCGGGCTCAAACCCATAAACTGTGAGATCATGACCTGAGCCAAAGTTGGGCACTTAACTGACTGAGCTACCCAGGCACCCCAGTTTCTTAATTCCTAAATCTGTTTCAGCAGTGACCAAGATTAAAGAGCAGCTGGTTTCCAGGGTACCTGAGTGGCTCAGTCAGTCAGGCGACCAATTTTGGCTTAGGACATGAGCTTGCAGTCTGTGAGTTCAAGCCTCGTGTTGGGCTCTGTGCCGGCATCTCAGAGCCTGGAGCCTGCTTCCAGTTCTGTGTCTGCCTGTCTCTCTGCCTCTCCCCTGCTCGCTCTCTCTCTCTCTCTCTCTCAAAAATAATAAACATTAATAATAATAATAATAATAATAATAATAAAGGCACCCAAAGTTGTAAGGGTGTTTGTTCCATTCTGACCTAGCCTGCTTCTTACTCCTTCACAATGCATCTGGTGTCACACTTTCTTTTAAACATCCAGCACAGTTACATTTTTCAAAAGTTGTACCTTAAGGTCTATTCATTTTATTTATGTATTTGTAGTAAACTCTATGCCCAACATGGGGCTTGAACTGATCACCCCAAGATCAATAATCACATGCTCTAACAACTGACCAGCCAGGAACCCCAGCAGCAAAGTTAAAATTTTTTTTAATTCCTGAGAATTTTGAGAAATGCAAATCAAAACCACAATGAGATATCACCTCACACCTGTCAGAATGGCAAAAATCAAAACCACAAGAAACAATAAGTGTTGGCAAGGATGGTGGGAATGCCGACTGGTGCAGCCATTGTGGAAAAATGGTATGGAGATTCCTCAAAAGTTAAAAATAGAATTACCATATGATCCAGTAATGAACTACCGGGTATTTGCTGAAAGAATATGAAAATACTAATTCAAAAAAATATATGCACCCCTATGTTTATTACAGCATTATTTACAAGAGTCAAGATATGGAAACAACTCATGAGTCCATCGGTAGATGAATGGATAAAGAAGATATGATATGGACACAATGGAATATTACTCAGTCATAAAAAAGAATGAAATCTTGCCATTTGCAACAACATGGATGGAGCTAGAGAGTACAATCCTATGCAAAATAAGCCAGTCGGAGAAAGACAAATACCATATGATTTACACATATGTGGAATTTAAGAACCAAAAGACAAACCAAAAAACAGACTTTTAACTATAGAGAGCAAACTGATAGTTACCAGAGGGGAGGTGGATGGGGGATGGGGAAAGAGGTGACGGGGATTAAGAGTGCATTTATGATAAGGAGCACCGAGTCATGTACAGAATTGCTGAATCGCTATATTGCACAACTGAAACTAATATAACACGTATGTTAATTCTCTGGAATTAAAAAAATAATAATTCCTGAGAATTTTGTGTCACCATTTGCAATAACTAGACATTCTTGGGGTGTGCCAAAACCACAACTGACAATCACTGAAATACAGATTCTGAAGGTTCTCACCACATTTTAAAAAATTTTCAGAATCCAATGATATATAAATGTACATAAATTCTATATGGTTGACTCAAATTCTCATGCACTTATTAGATCCAATTATCGATTACGTGAGTATGGACAAAAGTCTCTATGTTGTAACATAAGTAGAAGCATTAAATAGATAAAGACAGTGAATGGTTAAAGGATCTATTGCAAAATTGTAACATGCTTTTTGAAATGAGAGAAAAGAAAATCTATTTTCTGATCCCTTGCCAAAATAAATATTCATTGTTTGTATACACTCCCTGGAAGCTTAACTTCAGAATTTTATTTAAGTTTATTTATTTTGAGAGAGAGAGAGAACAGGAGCAGGGAGGGGTAGAGAGAGAGAGAAGGAGAGAAACCCAAGCAGGCTCCCCACAGTAAGCACAGAGCCCTATGTGAGGCTTGAATTCATGAACTGTGAGATCATGACCTGAGCCGAAATCATAAGATGAATGCCTAAGCCACTGAGCCACACAGGCACCCACCCCCACACCTGTAGAATTTTAAACACGAAAAAAAAAAAAAGTGTGATGCAATGGAAACCACCGGCTACACCAGCACATAGGGCTGAGTTCCAATCACCCAACTTATCCTTCTGACAATGTATTTAGCTCCTGTTTGTCAAACACCTGTCCAGTCCCAGCTCTTGGCTAGGTGTTGGGCACTGGGCACAGAGCAGGGCAGAGGGACATAAAATTATAATACAGCAAGGGAGGAAAACTACAGTGAGCCCCGGAGGGGAGGGAACCCGTTTTCGGGGTCAGGGGGAACCTTCTGGAGGGCTGATTAATCATTCAAGGTGCGACCTGAGGGGGTGACCTTGGAGTTAGCTTGCTGAAGCCACTCCCTAAAACGGATCGTGGTAGTTACACTGAAGATTTAAGAAGTCTGATTTTGAAAGCATTTAGGAGTTTGGGGGCACATAGTAAATGCTCAATAAGTAATAGCTGTTATTGTTTGCTCTTTTTGAAGAGTCGCCTCTGGGTTACATATGAGGCAGCCCCCAAAAGCATAAACCCTACAAAATGTCCTTCCGCTAAATGCTTACGTTCTGCGGCACACACCGAGGGGCCGAGGAAACAGCGAGGAGACAAAGCACTCATCCTCCCGGCTGGAAGGCCTTCGGCTCGGGGTTGCAGTCACCGCGACCATGAGGGCAGCCCCCCCCCCCCCCGCCCCTTACTTTTTGTCACAGGGTTAACATGTTATAGGAATCAGATCTAAAGTCCTGGCCCCCTCAAAGGCTGCTGGGTCTCCCTGTTTAATCAGACATGAAACAAATCGCGTGCTCCGGCAGAGGCGTACAAACACGCTTTAATTACAATATTGTAACACCAATTAGAGATCTATCTAATCGAGGACTCGGCACTTCCTGCTTGGATATTACTCCCATGTTGGGATAATTACTGCTAATTAAGCTTGGAACTAATTAGGCTAAATGATCTCATTTATACCAACAAAGATGACTTCTAGGAGTTCATAAGAAAAACTAGGGTGATTTTATCATTCCTGGACTATTTGGCATTTCACGCTGGAGATAAAACACCATTCCCTGCATTGAAGGTGCACAGAGAGCTTGATCCCCTGGAATTCCGGTCCCAGATGGCAGTAGGATCTTCATTTGTCTCTACAGATTCTCCTCTACAAACAATAATATAAAAACAGTGTCCACTCAAATCCACCGTGTCCTACCACAAATGACAACCAGTCTTAGGAAAGGTGGCCCCCAAAAGCAGCCTGGTGGGGGCTGTCTGCCCTGTGTGACGTTCAATAGGCCTCAGTATTCTTACCACAACTTTCACCGCTAAGAGTGAGGCGCGGGTTTGGAGGTCAGGCAGACAGATCGGGGTTTCGAGGATAATAATAATGCCATGTAGTGTCTCCATGAAGAGCAGTAAGATAACACACGTGGAATGCAGGGCACGCACTTGGCACACGGCAGCCCTCAGTACATAGTGGGGATTTTTTTTTTCTTCAAGGCACCATAATACTCACTTCTGAACTCAGCCCACAGTTTACTTGTCCTGTTTCTCTTTTCTGGCCTCCTGTGGGGGTAGTGGGGGAAAGCACATGACAGGGAGTCAGGGGCCCTCATTATTTTCATGTCTGTCTCTAACTAGCTGTGTGACTTGAGCTAAAATCACTTCTCCTTCCAGGAAGTTGACATTCTGTATGTACTGAACCAGATTACAGTGAATTTTCAGACTTAACCTTTAAGTGATACGCCCCCATTTTAGAGATGAGGAAACTGAGACCTAAACAAATAATTTCCAGCAGCACCTGGGTGGCTCAGTCGGTTGAGCATCCGACTTTTGATCTCGAGGTTTGTGGATTAAGCCCCAAGTCAGGCTCTGTGCTAACACTGCAGAGACTGCTTGGGATTCTCTCTCACCCTTTCTCACTCCTTGCTTGCTCTCTCTTTCCCCAAATAAATAAATAAACACTAAACATTTTGGGGGAAAAAAGGAATGAATAATTTCCACAATCAGAAACAAGCAACAAAACAAAACCCTCACTGCTATTAAAGGGCAAGGTCAGGAACGGAACCCAGATCTCACTCCAGAGCCTGCCCTCTTTAATATATGTTACACCAAACTGCTCTACTCTCCCTTCCCATTTGACATCTCCAACGTCACATCTGGCTAATTATTTCTGGTTCTGTCCTGGGGAGTGAGCCTCTCAACCTTGTTCTTAGCCAGCCATCATCATCAACTAAGACATCTTTATTGCAAATCTAATACACACTCCATCCTATGGAAAATGAGATGCCCCTCAACACAAACACAATGACAAACATATTCATTAGACCACTTGCCTTAGAATTTCTATATTGTGATAGCCATTTGCCCCTATCAGAATTATATATTTTAACTCTTTTCACCTTGGAACTAACTTCCATCCATTTATGGAAAGTCTTTACACTACCTTATCTGAGGGCTAGCACTTAGGTTTCAGCTTCTTTTTCTCTTCTGAGGAAAAAATTCTAGGGATTCTCTAGTTCTCTCTAATCTTCAGAGTCTAATAAAAGACTCCACAAATATGTGGGCACACATATGCACAGATTTTCTTGGCTGCAATGCTCTACCAGGGGAAAACAAAACCAACAGATGAAGCCACAACCTCTGTTCTTAAGTATTACAGAGGGTTGAAACCTTCAACATGTGGGCTTTTTCTTCTAGAAAGGTGTTGATAGGATCAAAGTGCAATACTGGCCAGTCACCTATGGTCGGCATGGGTCAGGAATATCCTGACCTACTTGAGCTGCACCTTATCCGGGAAGTGATTTCTACTGATGCTAGAAAAGGCTAGAATGGAGACATGTTGGTTGCCTGTCTCTTAGGAGCCTCTGCAACAAAAGCCCAGTGTCAGTCAACCTGGCCTCTGGCCTGTGTCCCATTGGAACGTAACTCTAGGACAGAATTGTTTTGTATGGTGTTACGTGTCTAGTACTCAGACCAGGGCCTGCATATAGCAGATGTTTAATAAATGTAAGTGGAGCCAATGACTAGAGTACTGGGTTCTAGTGCAGGAGTTTGGGGGCAAAACCTAGAACTAAGAGGGTGCCTCATCTTGTCGTCCTGCATCCTCAACCCGCAGGGGTGTGGGCTGTTCTTCCTCTCTGTGGGGGAAAGCGGGGGTGGGATGCAGGGATGAGGGTGCTTTTTCACCTGTTGAGGAGGAATCAGGCACCTCACTATCCCCTGGGGTGCGGCAGGTGGTAAATCCCGTCCGAGTGCCCGGACGCTGAGCCTCCCAACCCGGAGGCCTGGCTTTGAAGGAAGAGAGGGTCTCCATCTGCAGCTAACTCTTAGGAGACTGACACACACTGAACTACCCTTGCCTCTGTTTGCAGGGCTCCCTTGGGAGGTGGCAGCTGTCAGCTGTCAGCTTCGTCCCTCACCTGCAGGGGCACGTCAGTGATGGCTGATCAGAAAGCAAAGGAGAAAGAAGGAATAATGGATCTGGGACCAGAAAACGCAGGTCTTGGACCAGCAGCCTCACTTTTTTCCCATGTACAATGGGGATAATGAGAGCAACCCTCCTCACCTCCGAGTGGTAAGGACCAAAAGAGACAACAAGGACCACAACTGGTCACACACTGCAAATGTCATACAATGATGAGTTATCACCTCTCACCCACCGGTTGTCTCTCCTTGTAGTGGGACACACTCAGGAATGTTTGTGACCCACTGTGTCCTCAGGGGCACCTGAGTGCGCCTGGTGTATGGGAAACAGGCAGGCGGCTTCCCCAAGACCGAGTACCAGTCTGTCTCCACTGCGGACTGGTGCTGGCTGCTCATCCGGGAGGAGGGCCCAAGAGCTTTGGACCCAAGCAGCAGGTAACACACACATGCTAGTCCTGATCTCCATTCCTTCCTTTGCTGGAGATGGATTTAAATGAATGAACACCTGCAGGAGCTAAGGACTCCTTTCTCATTTGCTATTGGTCATAAGGATTCGTTCCTTACCCTGGCTGAGGGTGTGGGCAGTCCTAACGAGTGAGGGACTCAAGGAGAGGCCCTTGGCCCCAGGGAATACAAGTGTGACATGGTACAGGAGCACACTTGTAAGGAATCCTGAAACAGGGCCGGAACCTGCCTTCTAGCATTGGCCTTAAAAACCAACAGGCGAACAGGGCACCCGCCTCGCTCGGTGGATAGAACATGCGACTCTTGATCTCAGGGTTGTGAATTTGTGCCTCATGTTGGGTGTAGAGCTTCCATAAGAGAAGAACAACAGGGGCGCCTGAGTGGCTCAGTTGATTAAGCATCTGACCTCAGCTCGGGTCATGATCTCGAAGTTGGTGGGTTCGAGCCCCGCATCAGGCTCTGTGACTGACAGCTTGGAGCCTGGAGCCTGCTTCAGATTCTGTGTCTCCCTCCCTCTCTCTCTCTCTCTCTCTCTGCCCCTTCCCCACCTGCACTCTGCCTCTTAAAAATAAAGAAATATTTTTTAAAAAAAGAGATGAACAACAATAATTAATAATAATAAGAAAAAACCTAACAGGTGTTTCAGAAGATGAAAAATGAACATATCTATTAATGAATAAATAAACGCTCTCGCAAAATGAAGAAGCCTTTTATAAGAAGGATCAAGGGGCTATTCTCCTGATTCTCTTATTTTCTTTTGAATCAGTATAGAGTTTCAATCTATCCGTTTTGTTTCCTTAATATAGCTAAGGTCCTGTGCTTCTAGAACGTGCCGAACAGAGCAGTGAGTGTGGTGAGGGAAATATCATGAACCCCCAACTCATGGCACAGTGGGTCTAAGGAGGAATGCGGGTAAGTCAACCAACCCCTTCATTTGACAGATGAGAAAATTGTGGCCGAGAAACCTTACACAACGTGCCCAAGTCCGCACAACTATGCTCCTCTGAAGACAGCATGTTGGGATATTTGCCTGAGAAAACATACCAGCTCTTCTCATCTGAGGCAAAAGAAAAACAAAAACGTTTTACATTTGTTGCTTTAGGGGGAAAACGTCAACGAAGTTGCCAAAAAACAAGGTTTCCCATTTATAGGCATCAGAAATGGCCCACTGAATATGAGACTCTGACTCTGTCATGCCAAAGACAGAGTCACCTGGGGCAGAGATTATCAGCGAGTCCCTGTCCTGTCTGTTCTGGTACCCCATCTGGCCAGGATGAGCCCCAAATGGGGCCAGTTTCCTCAGGACTGTGTATATGTCCGTCCAGTCCCCTTAAACGACTATGCCTGCCCCCAAAACTATCATCACTGTCACATCAAGTATTTGTTAAAAAAGAATATGATGACACAGTTGGGGGACTGAGGGACTAAAATGCACCTACTAAGGACCTCATCATCATGCCCAACTTTAAAATGGGTCTGCTATGGGTGCCTGGGTGGCTCAGTCAGTTAAGTGACCAATTTATGCTCGGGTCATGATCTCGCAGTTTGCAGGTTGGAGCCCTGCATCAGGCTCTGTGCTGACAGCTCAGAGCCTGGAGCCTGCTTCGGATTCTGTATCTCCCTCTCTCTGCCCCTCCCCTGCTCATACTCTGTCTCTCTCTCTCTCTCAAAAATAAATAAAAAACATTAAAAAAATTTTTTTAATAAAATGAAATAAAATAAAATAAAATAAAATGGGTCTTCCTTAAAGCTAACCTTTCCTGGAGGGATGGAAGTGGTTCTTGTTTAGAGTCAGGGGTCTGACTCACTTCTCTCCTCTGCATTCAAGCTTCTGCTCATTCACTTATTCATCTGTTCCACTGGGGCTCACTGGGTTCCTATTCTGAGTCTGACATGACACTAGCTTTGAGGAGTCAGTAGCCCTGCGGTGGAGGGCTCTCTGGTAACTACCCACATCTCTGCCCTACAGACCGGGTTACCTGCCATCTTTCTTATCTGAGAAATCTTTTCCTCCGTGGGAGACGTGGAGAGGGCCAGATTTATAACTGGATGGTTTAACGCATCTGATCTTCCTCGGGCAAAGGTCACCTGTCACCCCAACTAGAGCAAAGTGAAGCAGGTAGGTTGGTGGGCAGAGCAGAGCAGAAAGTTCAGAACCACAGGCAGAGAAATGGCTCCATAAGCTTTTAGACAGGAGGGCAGATGCCACATGTGAAAAGGTCTTGTTCATGCATTCAACCATTAGGCGTTGAGCATCAGCTAGGTGCCAGGCACTGTACCAGGGTGGGGTTATAAGATTAAATAAGGGAACCGTCTTATTCTCAAGGATCTCTGGATTTAAAGGAGGAAACATGCATGTGCACAAAATTGTAATGGAGCGAAAGAAGTCCTAAAAGGAGTATGTACATGGTGCTCGGGGGAGAAAGAAACTGCTGAATTTGGGACATTTTTAACGGGGAGTCCACAGATCCTCATGACCATCTGGGTGTAGAAGGTAAGAGAGGGAAAGAATTCAATGAGTCCAAGGCTTCCAGCTTAAGGGACTGGATGAAAGGCAGTATTATTTAACGAGGAAAGGGAATACTGGAGGAGACTCAGGCTTTTTAGATGAAAGCCAATGTGTTTTGTTTTGCTTTAGGTGCCCATGGAAGACCAGGGTTGAAGTGTCTGTGGGTAGTTGAAAATGTGTCTGGAAAAAAAAAAAAGAAAATGTGTCTGGAATCAGGGAGAGAAATCAGTCAATAATGTTGTATTAAGGAGTGCGGAGGATGGGCAAAGAGCTAGGATGACGAAGAGGAACAAATGGTAGAGAGTATAAATATGTACGAATTTGAAAACACACCCCTACCCATGATGAGGATGCAAACCTCCCACCTGCCCCACTTCAGATAAACTGCTTCCACCTACGTCACAAATGGCTTCAGATTGTCAAGTGGGAAAAGTGCTTCCCAGCCTACACCTTGTCCGACTGTGGGATTTGCACGGTTGACTCCTCCGTGCCTCGTGCAGTTCTCTCCCTGGCGTGGCTTCTACGATCCCACCTCTCTACTTCTCATTCTCCCTACTTTTTCTCAGCTCTCCTCTCCCTTTTCATCAAGGATTGGGGACCCCCAGAGTTCCATCCCAAGACCTGTCTTTTTCCCTAACATGCTCTTCTTGGGTGATTGTCCATAATTTCAATGACCACTTAGAAACAGCTGGCTCTCACACCAACATCTCTAGCTGGGACATCCTGGGGAGCACCAGAGTTGGCACATAAAAGGCACACAAGAACTGTTTGCTTAAATGAGCTGAGCTCTAACCAGATTTGTCCAACCACTAGCCCCGTTAGGCATCACCATCAGGATGTCCCGTAGAGTCGTCACACTCAATGTAAACAGAACTAACCTCCTGTGGTTGAGCCTCCTTTTTTAACCTCTATTTGTTCTTTGTGTTCAGAAAGTGCTGCTTTTGATACCAAAGTGCCTAAATGAGAAACCGGAGTTATCCTAGACTCTTTCCTCTCCTCATTTGCACACTGTCTTGCAGATTCTACCTCCAGTATGTTTTAAATATGCCCCTTCCTCCTCATTCTACCTGCCCGTAACCCTCACCACCTCTTTCCTGTTTCCCTGTGATGGTCTACTGGTTAATATCACTGCCACCAGTCTTACCCTATTCCAAAGTACTGTCAGAATGATCTTAGAGGATAAAGTTTAAATTCCTTATCATGTGACAGGTTTTTCTTCCACTAACCCCCTGCTCATGTCCTTCTACTTTCTCCAAAAAGAATACCTCTCAAGAAAAGAGTTATTTACTGAGAAGTCTTTGTTCCCAAATGGTCCCACGACCTTGCATATTGTGTTCCCTCTTACTGGGCGCCCTTCCTCGGCTTGCCTCTCTTCCCCATTGTTCATGCAGGAGACTCCTTTACACCTATAAATCTCCAACTAAGAATTTCTCCTCTCCCACCTCTTCCAGTTGCCCAGTGGTCACCTTCCCTCCTCTCGGCTCCTATTAATATTTTTTGGCACTTTATATAGGACTATTTATCACAGTACAACACAGTGTGCTTCTTGCAGGAAGGGCATTTATTTTACAATTTCTAGGGATCTTTAGCCCCTGACACAGTGGTGGGTGCTCAGGGAATGACTGAATAAGTAAATGAATAATGAGAATGGTGAGGGAGACAGGACAGATGACTAAGAAAGCAATGGTGGGGGGCCAGGGGAGCACCTGGCTGGCTCAGTCAGAAGAACACAGAACTCTTGATCTCAGGGTTGTGAGTTCGAACCCCACATTGGGTGTAGAGATTACTTAAAAAATAAATAAAATATAATAAAATAAATTAATAAATTAATGTAAAAAAATAGAGCCATGGGGAGAATGTAAACACATGCACAAGGATCCACATAAAAAAACATCTTCTCTTAGACTGCTCTCTGATCTGGGCCTAGACAGAAAGAGGCCTTTCTTCAAAGATGTCCTCAAGTCTAATGATTTCATTTACTAAGCCTTTTAGGAAGATCTGTGGGAAGGAAGGAAGCAGGTAAAAGAAGATTGCTAACAGATTGCCTGAATTTGTCCTCCTTTTTCATCTGATCCCTTTGTTGTACTTGAAAAAAAAGTAAAAACCTCCCCCTCCAGTAGGGGTACAAGAAATCACCAACAACTATTATTTGCCCTGTGTGGATCCAAGCAAAATGACTAGGAAACTTGTTTGGTTTGTTTTTTTTCCCCATCTTTCTGGTTCAGCCTTACCCAGGTAAGAAATGGAATGAGAGAAGGGATTTAAGCATTGTTAGAAGTTGGACCAAATTGGTATCTCATCTCTGAAACTTCCCAGTGCCATGACGTCCAGCATTCTGTGTTGTATGGGTCAATGGGGCATTTGTTACAAAGAATTTGCTCTGTCAGGTTTTAAAGTCTCTCAAGGCCATGGAGCTACATCTCTTCCAAGATTGTTTGACCATAGTTTTGCCCTAAAACACTTCAATCTTATGACAGAGCACTCTTGGTGAGAAGCAGCACGACTAGAACTTTCTTGGAATAAGACGGTAGCTTGGATGTCTAAAAAGATAAGACAAAGTGGGGGAGAGGGGAAGGAGGGTGATGGGCATGGAGGAGGGCACTTGTTGGGATGAGCACTGGGTGTTATATGGAAACCAACTTGACAATAAACTATAAAAGAAAAAAGAAAGAGAAAAAGAAAACTGAAAAATTAAATAAATAAAAAATAAAAAGATAAGACATTGGCTCCAGAGGTAGGTGGATCATTAGCATATCTAAAGCTTGATATGCAAGGGCTTCCATTCTTAGGAGGATGAAACTTGCTTTGTCAAGGGGAGCCTAAGGGGTTTGCTAGTGTTTGTGTGTGCAACTGAGTTACAGGGCAGGCTGCATGCAACTGAAAGTGCAATTATTAGAGCTGAAATGTAACATAAAATTTGACATAGAGAGCCAGCAGCAGAGTGGAAAGGCAGTCAGACCTGCTGGGTCACTAGCAAAGCCACCCTCCAAGGAGATAAGGAGATCTCTGCTTGCGGAGGAAGGAGAGGCGGGTTCCTGAGATTGGGATGGGGGTGGAGGTCCTAGGACAAGAACGGATTTAAGCTTCATTATGCAGGAACACTACTTGCTTTCATTTCTTCCGGTCTCATTATTTCCACCCATATTCTCCTCTAACAGTTAGGCACTATTCCCCACTGAGGGTCAGTTACATGCCAAGTTTGATGTTTTAAGAAAATACTGATTTTTATACCATTAATTGTTGACGATATTTGTTTTTAATGAAATGTTTTCTCCTTGCTTTTACTTGACTAAGAGATAAATGAATGAGTTCCATTTTGTTTTCACCCCTAAATTTCCCTTAGGCATATACCAAATATGTGTGAAACGTCAACTCAGAATATTTTGGAAATAAGTTATCTATAACCATGAAAAGCAGGCCAGAGTAGAATTCTCTCTCTTTTTTTTTAATCCTTTTTGTTTATTTTTGAGAGACAGAGAGAGACAGCGAGAGCAAAGTAGGGTCAGAGAGAGAGGGAGACACAGAATCTGAAGCAGGCTCCAGGCTCCTAGCTGTCAGCACAGAGCCCGACGCAGGGCTCAAACCCACAAACCATGAGATCATGACCTGAGCTGAAGTCGGATGCTCAACTGACTGAGCCACCCAGGCACCCCTAGAATTCTCTTCTTAAACTTACTGATGATATTGCTTGGTCCACACACATATATGGAGGGATAAAGCAACCACACAGTTCAAGTTTTTTGGCATACTTCCTAATTCCAATATACCCTGTTGCCTCTAGAAATGCTTTAAACCAACCAGATCCTTTGTCATGATAATAAACTTAAAAAACATGTGCCCTCCCTCCCCCATACCTTCACAAACTGTTAATACACTGATTGTAGGCTCTCTCTGAAGATTAATGAGAGGGATAAGATTTTTTAAAAACAGTCATTTTGGATTGTAGCAAATTGGGAAACACAAGTATTGAGTTGGTTATCTAAGACAGGCTGGCTGCCAGTGAGAGGATGGGGATGAAAATGGGTGGAACTGGAGGGATGGAATTAAACATCTATTGGGCACCTACTATGTACCAAGTGCTACTTAGCATTTTACATCCATATTGCATGTAAGCCTGGGGAATAACAATCCCTATTCTAAATTCCCTAGCAGTTTGCTTAAAGATCAATATTTCATGATTTAAGTAAGTGCAAAGATGCAGTGAAGCCAATCTCAGTAATTTGAGCTGGGCTGGGGCATTGATTCAAATTCTGCATCATGGAATACTCTGGTCCACGAGGCAGCCATCTTCTAGGGCACTCGTAACTTAGAGGCAACACAGAAGGTCATGGTCTCCGGCTTTTGGCACATCCTCACTGTGACAGAGTCTGGGTGCACTTGGCCAGGCAAGAAAAGGATGCTGGACAACAATAGCAAGCTACTTGTAAATTCTGTCTCAGGTGTATCTTCTTCTGAGATGAACTGTATTCGCGGCCCTGCCAAAGGAATATCATCAGCCTACTCTATTACTCACATGTCCACAGTTACACTGTGAAAGGAGCAGTGGAAATCCACTGAAGAGTTGTATGGGCTCGAGCGAGTGATCCCCCCTCTCTGGGCTTACATTTTCTCATGTGTAAATTAGGAAGCTGGAGTAGGTGATAGCTTTTGATTCTTGATATTCTATCATAAAAGCATTGGCAAATACATTCGGTTTCAGTTTCCTCATCTGAAGAACAACTAGCTTAGTTTTATTGTGGCTATAGAGTTATGAGAAAGCATGGAAAAATGGAACTAAGGAAAATCAACAAAGGTGCTGTTCAACAGAACTTCCTGCAAGGCTGGAATGTTCTTTCGTTACGCTGTCCAATATGGTGGTCATTAGCTCCATGTGGCTACTGAGTTCTTAAAATGAGGCCAGTGTAATGGAAGAACTGAGTTTTAAATTGTATTTAATTTTAATTAACTTAAATGTAAATGGCTACATGTGGATATTGGCAGCCATATTGGATAGGGCAGTTATCAACTTCATTGTAAGCAAGAACTTTAAGTATAAAGAGAAAAGATTAAGGGAGTGGTTTGGGAGTTGTTTTAGTTGAAGAATAAAGAAAGGCCTGAGTTTAATTTAGGCAATTTGCAGACAGAGCAAGCGCTATTATTATATTAGACCTCTGAGAAGAAGGATGGACTCTCATTTTGTACTGATGGCAATGATAACAATATCTTACAACTGGATATGACTTTATGCTCTCCAAAGTTCTTTCATGGCTATAATTTGATCCTCACAATAACCCCGTGATATAGAAGACAATATTATCTCATTGTACAGATGAGGAAATTAAGACCTGGATGCATGCCCAAGGTCACAGGCTCCAAACAAAAATGAAGTAGAAATCTGAAGCAATCACTTCAGATGGCATTTTCTCTAGTTCCTTTCTCAGACAGTACAACCTCCAATCCTTCCTCTTGCCTAACTTCACCAACAGAGGTGGAAACAAATTATATAATCCTTCTAAATATGATAAGAAGAAGAAAGATGAGGAAAAAGCAAGGGACTCGATGATTGGCCAACTAGATAATCAAACCCTGGGAAAAAAAAACAAGAGTTAGTGATACGTCTTATAAGAGAAAGAAAAAGTACAAAATGAAGTCCCACTATGTGCCAGGCATTCTGCAGATTAGAATTGACAGAACCAATTCTATGAGGAGCGATCTCAGCAAGATTTTATTATTGGGAAAGTTCCTAGTCTGAGATCACACACCTATTGAGCGGTATAACCAGGATTCTATGCTACAGTTCCTGGCTGTTTGCAAAAGTCACATCCACATTAAAAAACGAGGAAGACACCCACCCCCTGCCTATCCTCCCACACCTGATCACAGAGGACACTGTACAGCTGTTACACATGCAGGCTTTGGAGTCCCCCAGACTCAGTGGGAGCCTCAGATCTGACATTGCTCATGGGATTTATGGTTCTGGAGTTCAGTTTTCTCAATGCAAAACTGGGGAATCTTTTTACTTGCCTTTCAAGGTTTTGAGGCAGACTTAGTGAACTAATTTCTGAAAATACTTAGCATTGGTGCCTGGCAGAGTGCTTAGTGAAGAGTAGTTATTAATATTTCACAATCTTACTGAGATGCTTGCAGACTCCATCTGCAATTCTAAAACAGGAATTTCAAAAACTACTTCAGACCAAGTAGTGTTTTTCCTAAAGTCTACCAAGTGGACAATCTCTGGAGGACAAAAGACACTCACTTGGCTACTATAGGTTAAGTTGGAGACTATAAGTTTAAGATCAGTGATTAAGCAGAAGCAGTGACAAGATGACTTTGCTCAAAATGGCCTAGGAGCTGACTGTTCCTGACTTTCCAACTCCTGTGAGACACACAGCAAACAAGGTCCTCTCTTGAGCTCTCACACCACATACCCTAGTCCTTGCTGACCGGTCTATGGAACTGTGACACCTGCATAAAAAGCCAACATACTCCCGGAAGAACAGATTCTCATTCATTCATTCCTTCATGTGACAACTATTCATGAAACACTGCATACGTGCCAGGCTTGGTTCTAATAGACTACAGTTTTGAATAAGACACACTCCTAGAGCTTGCTTTTGTTAGAGAGGAACATACACAAACAAAGGGAACAAATGAATAGGAGCATTTCAGATGGTAAATGCCATGAACAATAAAAAGCAGGATGATGGAATAAAGAGTGGCTGTGGGCAAAGGGTACGGTAATTGATTGGGTAGGAAAGGCCTCTCCTAGGAGATGACATTTAAGCTGAGTCCTGACTGACAAGGAAGGGCCAAGTAGGTGACGATCTGAGGGCAAAGTGTTATGGGCAGAGGGTATAGTAAATGCAAAGGCCCTGAGGCAGAAATGAATGTTGTGCATTTGAGGGACTGCCAGGTAGCCAATGTGGCTAAAAAGAAAGCCAGGGAGCGTGCTACGAGATAAGGTTAGAGCAGACCAAGGGCCAGCTTGTGTGGAGCTTACACTGGGCGGTGATAAGAGGTTTGGATTTTATTCTAAATGCAGTGGAAAGCCATTTGGATATTATTAAGCGGGGGAGCAATGAGATCTGATTTGCCTTTTAAAAAGATTACTCCTAATCCTGCCATCCTTTTGCTCAAACACATAAGTGCGAGTGCACAAGTGTGCGCACCCAGTTTTCTCTTAAGAGCGGCGTCATTTTGCCATTTTTCTGCTGTGTGTGTGTCTATCCCCACCCCCATTCAATCTGTTGTTAAATCCTACCAGGTCTGCCCCTAATGTTTCTGGATCTCAACCCCCTTTGCATTTCCACGGCCATCACCCCAATTCCAGTCCTCAGGCCTTCACGCCAGAAAGACTTCAGTCGCTCCCCCACTGGTCTTTCGGACTCTTGTCTAACCTTTCTGCAACTCACCCCACGTACCACAGCCAAATAAATCTTCCCAAACTGAAGATCTGCTCAAGACCTTTCAATGGCTCCCTGCTGCCCACGAAACTAAGTTGTAATTCTCTAACCCAGTATTGAAGACCCTCCACCATGTATCCTAAACTGTGCCTCTGTCCATAGTCATCTACTTCCCTTCTATTCTTTGGCCAAACTCCTCTACTTGCTCTTCTCAGAACGTGCCTGCACTTACTGCTGTGGTTTCCGGGCCCAAATGGCTGCTTCCTCCAGTCACATCTGTTGTGATCCTATATTGCTCTATCCCTGGAGCCAAACGATACCATTTTCATGATGCCTTCTCTGTTCTTTCTGACTAGATGTGATCCTCTCACAGAATTCTGTCTGAACCTTTCTAAAGCATTTATTACCCTCTTCTTTGTATTACAGCTATCCGCATACGTGTCTTACTCCTCGGCTAAATGATTAGCTCCTTCAGGAGGAGGGTTGAAGCTTATTCTTTTTTTTTTAATGCTTGTTAGTCCCTAGCAGAGGACATAGCATGCAGGATTTGTTTAATAAATATTCGTTGAATGAATGAATGAACAAACGCATACATAGACAAATACACCGAAGATTCATCTTTAAGCAGCATTGTTCAATGAGATGATTTTAGAAAATTATGAATAATCATAAGAGGGAATAAGAAGAAGGATCTAGCCCTTTAATCTTCACCATGGCATCTAAGGGCTCCTGGGAAACACAAATAAGCATGGAAATAGGTTTCCATTGTTTTACATGGAATGGATGTCAGGAAAAAGTCACTTGGGAGTTGCTGAAAATTATGCACTGTGTTAACAGCGCCCTAGGACATAGATTCTGTGTCTGGGGCTCCCCACTACCCACAGTCCTTCAATCCCCAAGGTAAGTTTAGGGAAATAATGTAGAACCATTTCCCTTAGCAATTAATTTTGAGTGGAGCAGTTCCTTTTTAGAAAAAAAAAAGATAAAAGTTTCATCTAATTCCCTAATCCTTCTCTGTAGTATATTAGCATTCCAGAAAGACTGAATTAGTGTGTTGGGGTTTACCTCAATCAATTGTGTTGTGAGTTCACTTATCTTCAGTGACTTTACTTTGGAAGAAAGTACTGAGTGAACTTCCTCACAGAGGAAGGAAATACTCTCTACTTATGTAGAAAAATGGGTATGTTTTCTGGAGAAGCAAGAAGGCAACCTTTCCTCACGACTATGTTATGTGTCGTGCATTGATCTTGACTTGACTCTTTTTATAAAAGGCAAAAACTAGATGTCCGTATTGTTTTTTAAGCTATACATATTGTTAGTGCATGGTTTCAGTGTGAACCATCTGTTATTAATTATAGGTGAGAATCATGAAGCTTCACGAAGCAATGGCACCTGTTTTTATTCCTTCCTATGAGTTGACAAGTCTCCTGGAAGATTAAGGGACACACCAGTGATCAGTCCGTCACTGAGAGAGACTCGTGGTGGTTGATACTTGCTCAGGATGTCTTACCTCACCCTAAGCTGCCGCCCCCCATGAATCCCATCCAGGCCGACACACCTTCTCACCCACTAACACCCACCAGTTGTGGGGTTTGACCCCCGGAGTAGTTCCCTGTATCATTTCTGGTATTTTCTTTTCTTTTTAAACATCACAGGAATAACTTATTCGGAAATATGAAGTCCTCATAGCATGTCCTAAGGAAGGGAGTGAGAGCAAGGCTTTCTAAGTCTGGTTTCTAGAGTGTGTGTGTGTGTGTGTGTGTGTGTGTGTGTGTGACTTTATTACCAAGAGTTTAGGTAAACAGCCTTTTACCAGCATCTTAAAAATCTCTGTTTTCGGGGCACCTGGGTGGCTCAGTCGGTTAAACATCCAACTTTGGCTCAGGTCATGATCTCACGGTTCCTGGGTCCAAGCCCCGTGTCAAGCTCTGAGCTGACAGCTCAGAGCCTGGAGCCTGCTTTGGACTCTGTGTCTCCCTCTCTCTCTCTGCCCCTCTCCTGCTTATGCTCTGTCTCAAAAATAAATAAACATTTTAAAAAACTTTTTAAGATCTGTTTTCTCCGGGCCGAGTTTCTCACCTTCAGGACCCAACTAGTCAAATTGCCCAGAATGTCCAACAAACCTTTTCCAAATGCTATTCTCACATCTCTTTCCAAGAGACATCAATGGGAAGGAGACGGCGTAAGTCCTACGCCTAGAGAGGACTGAGGTATCCATGCTCTTGCCTATGGTTCCCGAAGGGAAGGAGGAAAAGGGTGTGATTCTATTATAACATTGGCTCTTTGAGGTCAGAGGGACTCTCCTGTAGCTCAGGAAAATGAGGTAGTATTTGCGTCTCTGGATCGCTGCAAAGTAATTCACAATGGGTACAGCTACGCCAGAGAACCGGAGGGGAGAAACATGCAAATGCCAGTTCCACTCCTAACAAACAGGCAGTCCTGGGCAAGCGACCCCTGCAGCTGGTCCCTGGTGGAGCTCAGTTTGCCCAGTTTTAAAAGAGGAGCAGTATTATTTGCCCAGGTTACAAGGGATGGTGTATGTGAAGCCTCTGAGAGTCTTCTAGACAAGAGGAGACATCTGAGGGCCACAACAGAAGAATGTGGTGGGTTGGTAACTCAGTATCTAGGACTTCCCAAAGGGCTCTGTCTTTGGCCCTGTCCTGCTCCATGTGTACAGCGATGATCCAGTTAAAGCTATAGAAAACATTTTTAAATGTTTTCACTTGTGGATGTGGTCGTGGAATCACACGACCATCAAATACAAAACAAACAAAAAATCCAAAGTCAAAAATCCTCAAAACATCAGTTTGAACAAAAGGAATTTTAAAAGTGATCAAAGCATAAACAACTGAAGTCCAACATATAAATTACAAAACAGCCCAGGTTGGCTACATAGCAGCATGTATTAAAAAAAAAAAAAAAAAAAGGAGGAGGAGGAGGAGGAGAGGAGAGTAAGGAAGGAGAAAGAGCACAGGAAGGAAATCTTAACACTTCTCTGATGAGGTGCTGGAAAGATTGGATGTACTTGCAGGTTGTAGGAAGAGAAGTATGGTACCTAAAGCAAGGGAGGTGATCATTCTCGACTCCTATGGAGCAAAATGATCGATTCTCAATACCTCTCTGTAAGAGGAGCACAGATAAACTGAGGTATATTCAGCAGAGTGGCCAGAGAGAAAGATTTCTATACAATGTCCCATAAAGAACTCAGAATATTCAACTTGGAGAAAAGAAGCCTTACAGGGACCCTCATAGATGTTTCAAACATGCGAAGGGGCCACAAGGGGTGAAGACAGTGAGGCCCGCTCTATATATTTCCACAGACAGAACCAAGAGTGCAGAGTAGATCAAAGCAGAGCTCACGACGGGTACACTGAGCCCCCCAGTGACTGTCCTGCCGGTGATTCCCAGAGGCTGCGTGGCTCCCTGGGGAAATGTCATCAGGGGTTCACGCGTCAGATGGGAGACTGTCCAGAGGAACTCAAATTTTCCTCCTACCCTTAGAAATCCCTGGCCGTCACTGAGCCCAGGGTTGTCACAGTTTTCCCTCAAGAAAATGTCTTTGGGAGATAGGTCCTAAGGTACATGCCTTTAGTAGAATACAATGTTTTTGTTTTTAAAAAATCTCGGAGTTCTGTGGCAAGTGCTGATTTCAATCAGTGGCACAGGACGATGAAAAAAGGACTGGATTTGGAGATGCTAATTTGGGTCAAATTCTAGCCCTGCCGCTTGCCAGCTATTTGCCTTCAGGCAAATTACTTGCCTTCTCTGGGCCTCACTTTCTTCATCTAGCATATATTAATACTTATTTCAAGGGTCGTTGGGAGGATTAAATGAGATACCATATCGCCTCAATTCTAAGATGGGTTGTTTTTCATATTTTAATAGCTCAGAAATCAAGATGCATTTTAACACTGGTAGGGTTGCCATAGTTTAATTGGGAGGGTTATTTTTTTGTCATAGTGGCACATAAAGTAATATGGGTCTTACAAAAGTCAATGGTGACTTATATTCAAAGGAATATGGTAACATGTATTAAGCACTTAGCATAACAACGGGTACAAAATGAGTGCTCAGTGCCATATTAATTCCCTTTTTCCTTTGCTAGATGCCTTCACAACCTCTTGAGAAACAAGGAGGTCCTCAAGAATTAATAATTGGTACTGGTCCCCAGATTCTGGCAATGGAAAATTAAGGAAAAATTTGCCCCAGATCCTATAGAGCATTAGTTCTATTCCAAACACACACACACACACACACACACACACACACACACACACACTCTATATATATACTTTATATAAATTTATATTTATATATATTCTTTATGTATATGTATATTCTTTATCATCCCATTTCTCTGGCCATTTAAACCTTCTATAATTTTCCAAAACTTTGCTTACTGAGTATATTTTGGTTCAACATTTATTGAGCACAAGGCTAAATGTTTTACCTACTTTATCTTAGGAGAGAGGCTACCTTTGCCTTCACCAGCAGTCTACCACCATCTTCCAAACCAATCACCTACCACAGAATGTCTTTGTCAAGTTTAATATCCTTCACATTTGACTCCTTTCCTCTTCTGGTGCTCAATTCAAGACGCTTTACTTTGTCACAAGAAGTGTATAATAAACTCCATGCTCCAATGATATATGAGTAAGGGAAATTTTTTCATGACCTGGCTGGCCCTGAACATAATCACCAGAGAGGCTCTTTGTAGTCAGATACTGTGGTTTTAAGTGTGGATTTTTCTTCACGTAAGAACACAGCTTGTCTTTTATAAAATGTTATCAAGCATGCTTGTCTCAATGGTATTTTGTGTTAGAGTTACACAGGTTAATTACATATTACACAAAATCCAATTCTTTTCTCTTTCTTTCTTTCCTTTTTTTTCTTTTTTAAGGAAGGCTTCGCACCCAGTGTGGAGCCCAACACGGGGCTTGAACTCACGACCCTGAGATCAAGACCTGAGCTGAGATCGAGTTGGACGCTTAACCAACTTAGCCACCCAGGTGCCCCTAAATAAAATCCAATTTTTTATGGCTGTCTTAATGGTATATGTCATCTTATCTTCCATTAATATTTGAAATTCACTCGCTAGCCCTTCTTCTCTCTCCCTAAACCAACTTCTGGACAGAACAGTTGGTCGCAGCTTAGCACTCCCAGCAGAAGGTAACAGTGGCAAAGTTATGTTTTGTTTCCGTTGGTATGGCTGGTTGGTGAGTAAGTTGATGTTTGAGGGCTCCCTATATACTCATCACCGTGCTAGATTCTGGGGCTAACGAGAAAGATAAATGCTAGACCTTCGAAACATTTATCTTCCAAGCAGGACATAGGAAGAAGCCACACCGAGCAGGGGCTCTCTTAAGGGACTGACATTTCACTGATTAATCTATGGCCTCCTCTCCCTCTGTAAATGTACCGACATAGGCCCAGGATGCGGGGTGACCACAGCAAGTGGGGGCTCCTCTGGGATGTCTGCCCTCTGATATTCCCGCAGTGGGAGTTGTCTGCCCACCAGAAGTTGGCGTGTTTGTTCCCAAGCCCACGTATGCTAGTTCTTCCCATCACTGTTGTTACCCAATGTAATTAAACTTACTTAACGTAAGGAATATGAATAAAAAAGAGATAGTCTGTTTCTACAAGATCTCAGGTGAATGGTTGGGAAAGCCATAGGAAAGGCGAATTACTAAAAAACACATGCCATCGGTGTGTGCGTGGGAGAGCCACCTGTAAAAAAATCCGGAAAAATCTGATTGCTTCACAGAATGGCTTTAAAACCTTGCTCCACTTTAAAGGAAACCAAGACAAAACGATTGCAAAAGCCTCAGAGGTGTGGCTTATATGAGAAATTGGACACAGAGCTCTAATGGGAGGCTTGAAACTCAAAAGACATGCGAGGCCTTGGCCCTACATCAAAAACTTGAGGGATGCTTTAAGTTGAAATAAAAGCTTAAGGAATGATTCCTTCATTTTGTATGATTCCTGCTTTAACTAACTTGTTCAACTAAATCACCAACTATTAATTGCACAGGGGTAAGAGTTCCCATGGTATAAAGCTACGATACGGGGTGCTGAGGCAGACAAGAGGACTTCTTGGGAAGGGAAGGGCTCAGGACATGCTCCATGGAGGATGTGAGTCCTGAACTGTGTGCCAGAGGATAGAGTAGGGGTTCGTAAGGAAATAAGTAAGCCAGTCACCTCCCCGGAAAGGAATCAGCATAGTCACAGAAGTCAGTTTTCTAGACTTTGTCCATCGACCCAGAGGCAAGACAACACAGGTATGACTCCGCTCAGCCATTACTATGTGTCCTTAAGCAAGAGTTGTGCGTCTCCATGTCTGTATCTGGAAGATTAAGATAACTGTGGTCTGTACCTCAATGGACTGCTGTGAAAATTAGAGGAGATGACCTTTAGATAATCAGGCATTAACAAAAACATTGCAAACTTTCTGGGAGCAAGACAGTGAGACCATCTGTGGTGATCCTGAAGATTAGAGAAGTGTGGCACAGCTCTTCTAAAATCTCCTGCCACAAGCATAAGCTGTCGAAAGTTCAAGAGAAGGGAAGGTGTGATGTAAGCTCCCAGGTGCCAGGAGCCACATCTGCCCCTGAGACCCGCAAGCCAGATGCGAAAGGTGGTACTCCTAATAACCAATACTGAGTATCAAACATCAAGGCTCACAGTGGACTCATCTGGTTCTCCCAACAGGTGTCCAAAGTAAGTATTCCTATTATCTCCCTCTTACAGACGAGGGAACTGGGTCTCATAGAAGTCAAGTGTATCACTCCAGGTTGGACAGATGATAAACACAATATGGACTAGAACCCTGGCCACCTGATTACAAACTCTGTGAGCTTCCCCAACACCATGGCTGCCTTTCCTGTTGGCCGTTTAGTTCACAACCATGGACTGCAGTGTCCTGTATTTGTTCATTTGTTAAAACTTTTCATAGGACAGGACGCTGTAAAATGAGGCTTGGAGATTATCAGGGATTTCAATTATCCTGCCTATCCCTGACCTCCATTACCAAGGATAATCTGAAGCTAGCTGGAGCAATTTTCTGAAACTTTCATTAATTTGAAATAAATTTCTACAATGTCATCCCCCTCCCCTTAATCCAAATTAAAATGTTCTTGTCTTTTCAGGTTTTCATTATGGGCAAATCCTTTGCATGTCTTGGAGATAGACTGTTGTGTTTCTCTAGGTCTTTTGTATTTCTGCTTTGTTTTCTTTGAAATGAAAAGACCCAATACCGAATTCTGATTTTAAGGTGAAGTCATAACATCAATGTATGTCATTAAAATGTTTTATTGCAATTACGGAAATAGTCAATGCCAAATGATGTGCACGATATTATTTTCTGCATCCTTCTTTATCCCATTCTCAAAGTTAATACAGCCTATTATATCTCATTCATTCTTCCGGCTGCCTCTGCACAGTAAGCAGATGTCTCCATTGAGTACTCCACAATGAATCTGAGATCTTTTTCCCGAGCACTTACAAGTAGAGTAATTCAGAGCCCATCAGTGAGTATGAGCTGTTTCAATTGTTCCTTCCAGTGTACATTAGCTCGCACTTGTCTACATCAAATTTCAAAGAATCTTAGATATTACAGATGGAAAAGACCAGTGAGTTCATCAGGCCAGGCCACTCTGCCGGCAAAAGCAAGCATGGAAGGGATTCTACGAGTTCATGCTTTTTTAATGATGTGTATTAGTAATAATTACAAGTACTGTGTATACGACATGGTTTCTTTTATCCTAAAATCAGTTAAAAGGCTTTCTTTTTAAAGCAATGTTTCTTTTCCAAGAGGGAACCGGAGATCAGACCTCAATGTTACCATACCCAAAGCCAGCCCGACAGGGGGCTCCTGGTTGGCTCAGTTGGTTAAGCGTCCAACTCTTGGTTTCACCTCAGGTCACGATCTCATGGTTTCATGAATTAGAGCCCTGCATGGGGCTCTGTGCTGGCTGCGTGGAGCCTGCTTGGGATTCTCTCTCATCTGCTCTCTCTCTGCCCCTCCCCCACTTGCATTGTCTCTGTGTCTCTCAAGGTAAATAAATAAACTAAAAAACAAAATGAAAACCAAAATGCCAGTCCTACAAAACCCAGAACTCAATTCAGTTCAGTTTAGTAAACATCTCTGAGCACCAGCTACTTAGGCAGGGGCCATGTGGGGTGTGTAGAGAGAGCCGGAGATGAATGGAACCAAAACCAAAAACCCTGTCCTCTTGTTCATCACCTATTAAGGGATTTGTGATGGTGAATGCAGAAAGATCTTATGATCACTTCAAGAAAAGAACCAGATAACATGGACACTCTGGGGATGGAGAGACTCCTCGGGCTCTAGGAAGGATGAGCCTAATGTCCGTCAACAGAGATCAGGAAAAAAAAGGGACGTGAGCAAAGAAGCAAACAAAAACAAGGGACAAAACCCATGAGCAGATGTCTACAGGCCTCTTTAAACAAGATTAGGCCACAGAAACTCAATTTAATTGACAACTTTAAATTACAGTCAGAACACATAGTTACCAATCATAAATATACTTATGGAGAGAAGGCAGAATGTTTTAAATTGGGACTGGTTTTTTGGTTTCTTTTTTGGTTTGTTTGTTTTGTTTTTGTTTTCAGAAAGCCTGGTATCGTATGTAAGAAAAATTGGGAACTCCCAACCTCAGACTAAAATCTCCAATCCAAATTTAAATGGATAGGAGACCCACTTGCAGTAACTTAATACTTTTAACACCTCACCATACAGCTGAAAGCTGACACTGGGATACCATTTGGCCACTTGAGGGATTTGTAGTTTCTTGTTGAATTTCTGGACAACTATAGATCCTCAACCTAGAATGCACCAAAAAAAAAAACCAGGATACTGTTTTCTGGTCTTCTTGATAGAAATACCAGGAAAATGCAAATATGTTCTTCTGATTAATAAGAGTAGCTGCTTCTCCATATTCAGTCAAACAACCTCATCTTCAAAAACACTATTAACTGTCAATATGTTACCATGGGAGTTACTTTGTACCAACCTTTGTAAAATCACTGGTATCAAGAAAAAGGAAATTATAGAAGGCTTCTTGTCCTTCTGTATTTGTCCCCTCAAAGACCCCTGCAAATGTTGTCTACTGCACAAAGCCTTCCCCTGTTCCTTCTCCCACCACTTCCTTTACCCACCAAACTAACTGTTTTCTCCCTTGACTCCTACGGTTCCTTGATCCATTGCTACATGCTTCATTAGTGGTGTGAGCATCTATCTCTTTCTACCAGAATGAATGCACCTTAAAGGGAGGGATTCAGACTTAACTTGTCTTGCATTCCCACAATGTCAAGTTCATTTTTCATTGCTTGACACACAGTAGACATTCAACACATGTTTGTTAAATCATTTCATTGGGTCTGGGAGACCCTATTTTGACATATTTTAGTTACTAAAATTTTTTCCCTTTGTACCCTTTCCAAAAATTGCCCTGGTCTGTCTATTCATGGCCCTCAGACTCAGATGCAGCATAAGTATGTGTGTGTGCCTACCACTATCTGACATTCAATCAGCACGTACCTCTGGTAGTGAACTCCATGAGGGCTGCCCCCAACGACACCAGAATCTTGATTCTGTCACATTCACATTCAGCCACTACGTGACTTTGTTAAACACTGGAGTCAGATGGACCTAAGTTCAGAAAAACTTACACATAAGCGCTGATTGTCCCTTACTAGTTGTATGGGCAAGTTAAACTCTCCAGACCTCAATTTCCTCAACTACGATATGAAACATAACTAGCCCCTAACTTGGTTTAAATAAGACAAGGGTTCAGGTCAGTGCTTTGCACATAGCAAATACTCAATTAATGATTAAAATTGTACCCTTGTTCATAAAGTAGAAATAATAATACAAAACTTTCAAGATTCTTATAAGAGATAATTGGTATCTTGGATTTATCTTATAAAAGATAAATGATAAATTTTATCCAACACACTCAGTCAATGTTTCCTTCCTTCCTGTGTGCTAGAATAATTGTTACAATGGACTGAGCACCTACTGTATCCTAGGTAATGTGTACCAGTCACTTTAAATACATTATGTCATCTAACTTAATTCTTGTAATAAGCTATTGAGATAATAATCATTATCCCTATTTTACAGATGAGTAAATTGAGTTTCAGAGAGAATAAATAACCGGCCCAAGGTCACATCACTAGTTCATGACAGATTGTTCCAGGAGCTAAAGTAAGAGGGATCATGAACAGAATGGGAAGCAGAGAAAGAAAATACAGGCAAAAAGTATGGGCAGAAACTCCCTAAGAAGCTAAGTATTCCTATTTATCCCCACCCTAGTGCCCTAGTTCCCAGTTTCAGGATTATGCTGCCTTTTTTTGAAAATTTTAATGTTTATTCATTTTTGAGAGAGAGGACAGAGCACAGGCTGGGCAGGGGCAGAGACAGAGGGAGACACAGAATCCGAAGCAGGCTCCAGGTTCCAAGATGTCAGCACGGAGCCCGACGTGGGGCTCGAACCCACAAGTCGTGAGATCACGACCTGAGCCAAAGTGGGACACTTAACCGACTGAGCCACCCAGGAACCCCAGATTATGTTTGCTTTTTAAACCAGCCTCTGGGATCGGAGACAATATATTCTCACTTTCACTGTTCACACACTCCCGTTTTTTAATAAATGTATGAAATGATGTCACTCATCTCAGAACTAACTCTAATACATTTCCCTCTCCTAATTTCTTTCTTGGTTATAACTTTGATATTTGTTCCCACAGTCTTCTTATCTCCGTTATACTGTCAACCATGAAACATTTTAATTTTTAATAATCTGGTTACCCTTAATTCTTATATTTCCACAATGGACTTGTATTAGATATGTCAAATACATCTGTTGCTACCTATGTGGAAGGGAAGATGGCCCTTTCAAAGTTCCTTCTAAAACGAAATCTGGTTTTATATTAACAACCCCCCACCCTCACCCACCTCCCTTTACCACAACACCCCAGGCTAGAGATTTGCGTCCGACCCTTGGCTGGTTAGGGACTTAGAAGAAGGGCGAGGATAAGATGAGTTGGGTGATTGGATTCTTTCCTGGGTTATCTGAATTAGGCAAATCTGAGAGAATGAAGCAATTTATCACGGAAAATTACAAATGAAAGAATGTAAGGAAAGAAGGGGTGAAGAAGAAACAAAAAAACTACGGTAGAAAGGATAGAGTTCTGGACATGGCGGTCCTGGCGAGTCAGAGAAGCAGCACTAGGTGTAGGCAGAGGCTGTGAGGTGGAGAGAGCTTACGCCGAGTAAAGCTGGAGGAGCAAATCAGCCCTAAAGGAGCCGGTAAGCAAGGCGAACACACAGGGAGAACACGAGATCGATATACAAGAAGAGGCTGCCCTTGGAGCAGCCTCAGGTCCTGAAAGACTTCGGTGCTGATTGCAGCTTCCGGTTGTGAGCGTCCTCACCGTGAAAGCCCCTTTCCTTGAGGAAACTTCCATGAGTCAGTTCTTTGCCACCAGAAGGCCTTTTCTCGAGGGTTCAGCACTTAAAACCTTTTTTAGAAAATGAAGGTTAAATTGTATTGTTCCCTGCTTTGTTTCAGGTGAGTCTCAGCTGCAGATTCCTGGAAGTCAGGCATTCACCTTACTACCCTCGATTGTCCAGACTTCCTCAAAGATCTCTTTATTTTCCCTGTTTCTGAGATAGAAGAAACTTCTCTTATTCAGCTACTACCTAAATATCAACACAGACACCACTCATTTATCATCTATGACCCTTTGACATAAAAAGTAAGCTCCAAGAGGCGCCCCGATGGTTCAGTCAGTTAAGCGTCGACTTCGACTTAGGTCATGATCTCACAGTTTGTGAGTTCAAGCCCTGCGTCAGGCTCCATGCTGACAGCTCAGAGCCTGGAGCCTGCTTCAGATTCTGTGTCTCCCTCTACCTCTGCCCCTCCCCTGCTTATGCTCTGTCTCTCTCAAAAATAAACACACATTAAAAAATTTTTTTAACTAAATTCCTAGATGCAGGAACTAATGAAAAACACAATGAACAAGCTTTAGGGGAGAAAAGCTGAGCACAAGAAGAGGGAAGATTCAGGGACCCACAAAATACTCTGCTATGAATGTATAGCCTACCCTTTGCAAAGGGGGAGAAGGGTGAATATCATAAGACATTTCCTTTTTTTTTAACATGGGACATAAAGTTGTATAATTTAAGATTTTTATCTGTCATTCTTTTTGTATTCAGTTACATTTTTTTTTTCTTTCTCTTTCACTTTCTTTCTTTCTCTTTTTTTTTTTTAAGAGAGCCCACCACAGGGCTTGAACTCACAACGCTCAGATCAAGAGCCCCTGAATGAACCACCAAGGGCCCCTATTTAGTTACTTGACAATAACTATTGACCACCTGCTGTTTCACCCTGTGCAAGGCAGCAGGGGCACAAAAACTAGACAGTCCCAAACTTTACAGAAGCTATAGCCCAGAATATATACAGCATATTCTAATGTTCTAAAAAGCATGCTGATATATCATTTCAGAAACCTGTTCTTATTTTCCCATCTATAAAGTCAATAATATATTTCTCTTACATAGTGGTCTCTCCAGATTTTATGAAGTTAAGCAAGATAGCCAATGTTAGGAAGTTTAAGCAACCAAAAACAAAGGAATAGTATAAGTCAAAATATTATTAAATATGGTCTTCCAAATTCCCTTCCCAAGTTGTAAAGTAATTATATCTTACATGGTTTGTTTTTTTTTTTTTTTGGCAGACAGCAATAAGACCAATTCAAAGAGAGTCAGTGGTTTATTAATCCTCAAAGCAGCCTTGAACTAGTCTCCCTTGCTCTGTGTAAGATGATGTTCCTAAAACATGGTAGAAGTTCTTACTCTGGATTCTGAAAATTGCATGAAGAGAAACCATGTGAAATTTTTAAATTATATCTTTTCAAAAGATTTAACCAATTTCAAGCGAATAGTGCTTGGAGTTACTCACACAGAACATGATTAATAAAAACGTCATTCGCTCTCCACCCTGTCTCTCTGTTGGCCACATTTCAGAAGCAGTTCATCACTCACATCCTAAAGGTATGTTCCATACATATATCTCTCTCACACATCATATCAGCAAGTCTTCAGCAATATCCTTCAGGAGCTGCTGATCGTAAAGATGGTCAGTAGCCCTGTTATCCCCCAAAGCACAGCGTTTAACATGTAGCATATTATCGTCAGCACTGCCATTGCTTAAACTAGTCCCCTGCACCCTCGAAACAGAATGCAAGCGTAGTGCGAAAAGGAACAGCACGATTTCTGGGAGGAAGCAGTAGCGTGGCGAAGCGAGGTACCCGGCGCCCGTCCATTTTCAATTCATACTTATTGTACAGGAAGATGGGCATTCAAAACAGCCTATTCTTCTGAAAATGGTTCCTTAGTCTCCTTGCACATGTGCCTGCATGCTGACTGGCCAAGTCCCTTCAAATCCATAAATGAAAATCCCACTCTTGCTTAGTGTGCTTTTCACTTCAAAATGTCAACGTGGTCTGGATGTTGTAGGAACGAACCCCATATATCCACAAAACTCACATCTCCCCTCTGGGGACCGCAGTTCTTGAACTGGGCTTTGTGTAAGGTGACCAAAGGACCAGATCCGTGGAATAGTCTCGTCACAGAATTAGAGAAATAGGGAACAACAGGAAGGAAACTTAGATACGATGGAGCCCAGCCCCTCATTCTGAAAGAGGTCCAGAGGTGCAGAATGGGGAGTCCTGGGTCATAGAATGGCAAAATCAGAACCAGAGCCTGGTCCAATGCACTTGTAAAAACCATGTAAAGATGAAGTAGAATTGAGGCCCCTTCTTTTTTGATCAACACTCTAAATCTTACTTATTTTTTATTTTTTTAACTTTTATTTATTTTTGAGAGACAGAGACAGAAGATGAGCAGGGGAGGAGCAGAGAAAGAGAGAGAGACACAGAATCCGAAGCAGGCTCCAGGCTCTGAGCTGTCAGCACCGAGCCCGACGCGGGGCTCCAGCGCATGAAGCACAAGATCATGACCTAGGCAGAAATCGGACACTTCATTGACTGAGCCACCCAGGCACTGCGGAACACTCTAAATCTTAAGTCTTTAAAGAAAGGAGTGAATTTGTCTGGAATATCAAAGGTGACTGCTTTACTTCTTTGCTTTTCAGCTCTTGAAGGGATTTGGCCTAATGGAAATTTAATCAGCTGGCTATTGTGCCCCCTGTTTTCTTGTTAGTCCTTGGGTGAGTCACATAACCTTACTCAACTGTAACCGAAGGATAACGATACTCAATTCATACGGCTATTAAAAGAGAGGGCTGAGCAGATATGTTGAAGTGCATTAAAATGTCTAGGCTTACAAGAAATGGAGAAAATTTCCATTTTACACCTTATATTTATATCTTTTGGGGGGAAACACACATACACACACACACACACACACACACACACACACACACACTTCCCTTCACTAAAGTTATATACAAAACTGGCATTTGTAATCAAGGAGTTTGGGGAATGTCTTGCATGTAGTGATGGTTTTACCTTCAGCAGGACTAGAAGACCTCGCACTTTTATTTACACATGGTGCACAAACAATGCACTTTTTAAATGTCATCAGTCTTCATTTTTAGTCCTCCAGAGTTAAGGATGACCTGATCACAGTGTGTGGCTTCCCAGTTCTGTTACATTTCTCCCTCAACCAGATCCTCCTCTGATCCACATCTTAGCTCCCCACTCGGATCACTCCTCTCTTTGGATTACTCTTCCAAAGCCTCCCGGAGAGGCAGCGCCCTGGTGAGTAACACATTGGGGGGCGGGCAGAGTGTGTCAGAAGTGATCAAATACTTGCAAATGAAGTCGTACTGCTCACAGGAGAAGGCAATGGCCACAGGTGCCAAATGCAGATGACGGTGGCAAGCTCTGGGTAGGCCTGTTGCTACAGTGTGGGCCGGTACTTCACGGAGTAACAACCTTGGGTGCATAGAAATGACTCATCACACGACTTAACCACACGACCTGTGTAGGTTCTCAAAGTGAAGGCACCAAACCTATGATTTATGTGTGGGTGGGCATGTCCGTCTTCCTTTTAAACTACTAAATTAGCCTAAGGGGGGAAAAAAGATGGATTGACAACACTCCTCTGAGTACTTGAGAAGCACACAATGTAGAAAATGGGGATGTAAGTGTGAATGCAAATCTGCCTGCATGGAAATGACTGGCATTTCAACCATACGTTCTCTCCAAGCAAGACCAAAATGGGGACGGGAGACGCTCCTACTCTGGGAGATGAAACCAGTAAGATTGCAATAACCCACCCAAAGTGGGAAGATAGTAAGATGAAGAGGTTTTGATAGACTGCCCTTAATAGTTAGGCGTCCTTGTCTTCATTACACTATTATCTTTGGAATGTTCAGAGGACAGTGCTAATGGCGGAGTTTCCGCAGCTAAGTGTTTAGTTAGCGTCAACTACAGAAACTAGGGAATAAGTGAAATGAGACAAGAGCCTCACTAACCACATGTCTCTCCCAATGCCCAGGAGAGGCTAACAGTGTGCAGAGGCCAGAGCTAACGTGAACCCCCCCCCAGATAGTGACTGCTACAGAGGCCAACTCACAAGGAGTATGAAGTTCCTTAACAGTACAAGCATAAAGGGTTAATAGATAGTATTTGTGCCTGTGTTGCATTGTGGGCAGGTGGAGGGAGGGATTTTTACTGGAAACACTGGACTCTGCGCGTGAGTAGGAATGCCTCCAGCGAAACGGGAGTTGACTGGGGCCGGAACTCAGCCAAGAAGAAAGGACGGCCAGCTTAAGTCTAGTTACAAATTTAGGGCAATTACTTCTGCACCTTTATGCTCTGCTCAGATAGATCTGCATGCTGTTCAGTATAAATTATCAATACTATAATTACTAATTTAACTACATGGCAAATGTTGAGTACACCACCAGGACTACATGCTCCCTAAGAGCAAGGGCACACGCGCCTTGTCCTTTCCTATGTTTCAGTGCCCAGCAAGGCGCCGGGTGCACAGGAAATGCCCCTCACATATTACTTGAACAAACAAGCGAAGACATGAATGAATCCCTACGAACTCGTACTGTCACATGGGGTCGCCATGTGGTCCAGGGCTTCAGTGTTCTCATTTAAGACTTGATGAATAACCTTTCTTTTCCCTGGCAGTGTTGAAATTCTAACATTTGCAAAAGATATCCAGAACCTGAAATCTCGCTGGAAACAAACCGTGGTAAGACCTCCTGCTTACAAAGTGGAGAAGAATTAAGTTTTAAAATATGAAGTTCAGGTCCACTCCAATGAAACATGACATGGGTGTGTGGAGGGTGCTTCTTGCCCGATCTGGGCCAATTCATATCTTTCTTTCAGCCCTTCTTACCCCCAGAAGGCAGGTTCTCCAGGCCCCTAAGGGGAAAACATAACCATTCCGAACCAGTGCTGGCTGTTTGCTTACATCCGTAGCTATCACAGGGAGTTGGTCTGATAAACATTTGCAGTTAGAATGGAAGGAGGCACAGCCTCCCAGACTTTCACAGATTTTTCTGGACAACTAGCAGAGTCACAGGAAACCTAGAATTAGGTAAGAAAGCGAAATTCCCCCAGAGAATTCAACGAGAGCTACAACCGAGAGCCTTGAAGTGATCACCGTGTGAGAAGAGAAGAAAGGAAATCCACAGTTCAAGAAAATAAGCAGACATTTTTTTCTTTAAAAAAAATTTTTTAAAGATGAGTAGCAGGCACTGATTTTAGCCTTCTCTTCCCATCTCTCAGGATGTCACTTTCAAAAGCAAAAGGTTTTATCCACAAAACCGCCAGTGAGTAAACAGCCTTCACATTCTTACCCTCACACACACAGTAAGATATTTACTCTCTGATAAACAGCAATTGTAAATAAATCTCATTTAATCTCTAAAAGCCACAATAAAAATCTTTAACCTCCAAGGTAGAGTTTACAGATGTGTCTGCAAGACCTACCAGCACCCGGAACACCCAAGGTCTTGGAATAAACTACTCTAACAGGAGGCACATTTTCTCTCTCAAGCATCTTACATTGACCTTCTTTTTACAAAAATATGTACCAGGGAGGAGGAAAGGGGAAAACCCAACCCCTCCCACCCCATTCTCTGTACAAATCGGCCAATAAATCTAACGGAAAAGACACAAGAGAAAAGGACAGAAGCCAACAGGTGGAAAAAGGCTTTTTGTTTCCTTAGAAATGCTCAGACACTTGATCTGTGTTCCGTGGTTTTTTGTCTCAGGGTGTCTTTAATGATGGTTTGATGAGGAGGAGGAGGAGGAGAACACTTCTACTTAGTGATTCTGCAGAATTGCTAGCTTGAAGCTTTCTCTGTGCCTTTTAGACACAAGTATCTGTTCTGTTTCCGCCAAATCCCAGGCAGACATGCCGCATCCCCACTCAGTTCTCTGGATTGCACATGGGGGGGAAACTGAGGCACGCTCCCCGCCACCAGCACCCCCGGCCCCCCACCCAACTCCTCTGTACAGCATCCACCACCAGAGAAATGCCTGAGCCTGGAAAAGTTTCTGGATCGTCTTGCAGCAGAGTTCTGCTCTCCCTTCTCAGCTGCCTGGCTGGGGGGGTGAGAAGGACCGGGGTACCTCCCCTGCACGAGGCGCGCCAGGGCAGTAGGGGG